>NW_028292030.1:0-41837 GCF_963383615.2 Lipophrys pholis | reverse complement strand
CCCAACCCCAACCCCAACCCCAACCCCAACCCCAACCCCAACCCCAACCCCAACCCCAACCCCAACCCCAACCCCAACCCCAACCCCAACCCCAACCCCAACCCCAACCCCAACCCCTTATTAAAATAATCCGCTGTTGTTTCTACACTGATCTTTGAATGCCAAAAGTTAGTCATGTCATGCGATGTATTAAATGAGCTGATGATATTAACAATAGATGCATAAGAATAAGATTTACCAAAATCATTGCTACCTCTTTGTGTTGAAGTAGTGTTCCAGTATATTAATCGCGCTGCTGTATACATAATGGGCTGGGTGTTGTTCCAATAGCTACAGCACTGCTTCCCCTCCTTCCAGCAGCCACTATCTTCTCACCAAATTCTCAGTCCACAGCTGCTCCCTCACTCCTTCCTCACTGAGCTCCAAAAGTACCTTAAGCAATTTGAGTATTTTAAACAGAAAGAAATTGTACCCATGATCAACAGTTTTCATCTAATTGACCAGTAGGCTGACAAGCCTGTGCTTGGCTATAATGATCTGAGATTATTTGCAGTCAAGCATGTTGAAGCAATTAGTCAGAGCCTAGCAGAGTAATTCTTTTAGGTAAGGACTAGAACTCTACTGCATCATTAGGATGAGGTGATCGTGAAGGCCCCACTAATACAGCCATGTGAGAACTCTCTAATCATGGTGTAAGTATAGATTGCAGGCAGAGAAGACCATTGATTTCGCATTGCTCCTTTCACCTTTGATGCCAGCCACCAGGCTCCAGATCGTAGGCTACAATTCCTTGGCTGGAATCTGCTCGTTAGTTATCAAAGCATCAAGTAATCCATAAACTGACATCCTAACTTTTGAGGATTGGTGTTCGAGTAGAGAGAAGAGCTGGGATAGTTTGAGCCCGCATTCTTCAAGCATCTCAAACAAGCCTGCAAAAGACTCCTGAAAAGCATCCAGTATGTCTAACAGCACGTACTCCTATCCCTCTCTGTTCAGCAAAGATATTCCAGCTTGTACTACTGTTCGGTAAAGAAATAGATCTGATTATGGTATATGGTAATTGCACTGACAGTAAAAATAGTTAGCAAAAACACTATCAGAGCACCCTTTGACTCGTGCTGCAAAGACTTTTTTGTTAGCGTTTTGGCGGACAAGCCAATTGCGCGTCCAGCAGGTCATGGCCATGAAGTGAGCTAGGAGGGTGACCAACCCATCCACACATACGGTAGTGAATTCCAGAAAATCGAACATGCTGGGTATCAACCCAGGTGCCTCAAACAAACTGTACAAAAGACTATCCTACAATAAAGTTACTATGTGAGCCAGGCCAGTTATTAGTGCCCGGGCTGTTTCTGCTCTTGTCTTTTCCATGGTAGGTAGGTGATTAAAGGAATTAATGAATAGCTGCACGAAGCTTGTCTTATGCTTAGATTGTATGGGCCCTCCAAGGCTGTCAACCTGCAGCAGATCTGGTAAGCAAGAGATTGGGTCGTATGCCTGATGATCGTACTGGTTGAGAAAATCGAGTAGAGAGATGGTGGCTTGCCGGCTGGACATAAAG
This sequence comes from Lipophrys pholis, assembly GCF_963383615.2. NCBI lineage: Eukaryota > Metazoa > Chordata > Actinopteri > Blenniiformes > Blenniidae > Lipophrys > Lipophrys pholis. The sequence goes on along the minus strand of NW_028292030.1, from coordinate 40,276 downwards.
ACCTCATTGAGATGGTTCTTGCGTATGCGCTGAAGCCAATCAATCTTCTTTTGGTGAAGAACCTTGTCCATGATTTAAATTAAAAAACAAATCAAATATCACATATTATGCAATTCTTACTGTCTCAGCGAAGAGAAGAACATCTTAACGCCATCCGAAAAAGGGCCAGGCTTAGTCAACTTGCTTAAGAACGGCTCTAACTAGCACCTGCCACGCTAACTTAACTACTACTGTGCTATCAAACTGTAGCCACCTCCAGAAAAAAACAACTTCTCTTACAACTTGCACACTGCATCCATCATGGCCCTGAAACTGATCAGATCAAACTCACTTCTGTCCTTGACCATGGAGTGATTGATGATTTGATTCATGCTTTGAGATCACAGAATAGCGCTGTTCCGCCAGAAATTAGCCTAAAGGTGCTGGGGGCACTCGTGTCTATGGAAGGAGTGGAAGCTGGAAAGCTTCTATAGTAAAAACACATGCTAGCGGTGTTAACATCATGGCTTGATGACAGTAGTTGCTTAGTGGAGATGAGCAACCTTCTTGGTAATATGTCAGGAGAAAGCAAGCACTTGCGTGAAAGGATGCAAATGGTGAAGATAGACAACTGGGCAATATGCAAATATCACAACATTCCCCTTGCCCATGCCTAGGATGACCCTCAGAACATGCTGGCCAAAAGTTCCTTGCTGTGGATCATCTACAATTTCATCTAAGCATATCTAAGAACTAAAGACGAAGAGAAACTGGCACTAGTATTACCGGCAATTTGTTAAGCACTTTCTTCAAAACGTACATCTACACTCAGGTAGGAAGGACTGCGTTGTTTACTTCAAATATTAAATTGCAAGGTTCCGCTTTCAGACAGGTTTGTACACACCTTGCTAAGTACAAACTATCCAAGCTTGTTGAACTGGTCGGCGACTGAGAAGGATTAAATCAAGCTTATTGTCAGAGTGTTAGAACATTCTGAACCTTTTCATGTCCCAATCGCATTTTTGCTTTCAGAGCGAGTGAGGGCTGTACTTTCTCCTGCTTACGTTCTGATGAAGCATCGCACCTAATTGTTCTTTGAATATGGAAAGCGATCCTTCCCTCCTCTGACTGATTGCATTTCTGACTTCATACTCAGCTAGTGCATAAAGACAGCCTCAATCAAAGAAAGAGGATACATTTATAGAGCAATGTGTTAGTGCTACTTCGCTGGGAATTGGATTTGGAATGAGTTGTCTGGCACTCTGCAGATGGATAGTAATCCTGAAGAAATTAATTATGGACTAAAGCTTGTGCAGGCGTTGTTGTAGGCCAACAGGAACTACCACTCAAGGCTACATTTTTTGATTTTGAGGATGGCTGAATAAAATGTGCATCTGCTTATCGAAGCATTGCAAGAACATCCCAGGAGCGTGATTGCAGATCAGGCCATGACAATAGTGGAACAATTTCTTTCTGATCCTGATGAGTGATGAGTAGCATTTAGTATATATTGTTTTTTTGAATTTCGATTCAAAATTTAAATCAATATGGAAGATGGATAGGAGAATCCTCACAGCCCGAAGGAGGATCTGCCAATCACTCCTGATTCTCCTAATGCACTTCTGTAACAGCTTGAAGAGTTAAAGTCTAAAATTGAAGCTCAGGAGAGGTAGCAGTAATAGGTTGGATAATAGATAAAAATCCTTTAGCAGTAAAACGATAGGCTCAAGAGTAAAGTTGCAAGGACTAAAAAAAGCCAGGATTAGGGTCAATAATTTCTTGGTGACGTGAAGGAGGCATCTGAGAATATTCAAAGCTGTATTAACGGACTGAGATAAAAGGGGATTTTAGATACTACTACTAAGTAAAAGTAGTAGCCAAGCAAATAAGATGAACCTTATCACCCTTTTGCAGAGGAATTGCATCGACCGTTTATACCTGTTATGCCTGTTATGCTATCATCGACCCTCAACAACAACTTTCACTACCCTTCCAAAAAGCTTAAACTGACTACAAACAACCTGCGCATAGAAGAACTATAGAGAAAGATAAGGAGACTGCAGACTCGACCTATCCGAATATATTGATTTGCCATTATTTCACTAACTATTCATGTTTTTGAATGGCATCAAGAGAGCAATAAGAATCATTACCAAGCCCCAACATTTATTAAGGATTCCTTTCCGTAGTGATGGGACTGCTTAGCTGTTTGAGCACCTTACAGGCTAGTCGAAACTTAGATGGACTACTAGGGCTGCTACTGCCTTCACCATTTTGAACACAATGCTTTGGACCATTGAAAGGCAAGATCCAGTCTTTGGCGCTTGGAGCGAATCAAGTTTTTTAATATGTGGGCTGGTTGGAACCATGGGAATAATCTTTCTGCATATATTTTCACGCAGGTGTGTACAAAAATTGACAATTAACAGACACACTGATGATATCCGAGTACATTTCTTCAGTGCCTTGACTAAGCCGAGGGTGATATAGACTCAGGTGAGTTAGTTCCAGAATCTATAATTTTCATTGGCAGGGATGGTGAGAAGCGAGATGACAGAGATCGGAAAGATCTGGTTTGACATATAGAATAATACGTGGAAAGGGAAAAAAGATATTGAATTTGCATTGGAATACGTGCTTGAAGGGAAGTCGATAAAGAAATATCTAGCTGACGAGTGATTCAATACAGAAGGCACATTTATGGATTGATAGACAAATTACTGTTACATATTAAAATGTTACTTATCCCCTTATGTAATTGATACTTTTATTTGTGGATTCATCATTCCCTGCAGCTGTTTGATGACCAGTTGTTTCTGCAACCTGCCCCATATAGGCACAGATTACCATCATCCTGCAGCAACAGGGTATGAGGGGCTATTCCTTTGCCATTCGTGTTTGATGCCCAAACTGGGACGTTCATACTATCGTATATCACGATATTCCCATCATCCTGTACCACAAGGCGGAATGGACCCTTTCCTTTCCCCTCAGATTTGGATGAAAAGATGATGTTCTTATCACAGAAGTGAGAAGATACATAGACACGTAGTTCTCCACCCTCAGTCAAAAACATGTAATAGTCCTTCTTTTAGGACACCATGACGAACCCAGGCACTGGTTACAAAGATACAGAAAATGTCAGGCGAGTGAATCCTATCATGCCCCTTTTTACGAAGGTAAGCAAGGAATTATGTCCGCTCCTTTTATTAGAGGGCTTTGTCAATTTCCTTTTGCTGTGCCTTCTCCATATTCTTGGAAAACTGGTTCAACTTCTTCCACATTAGATAATATTTTCTGATGGGCCATATCCTGTTATCAAAGTATCTATGCCTTGAATCATTTTTAAAATTATTAGCATCACCATGGCCATCAATTGTCCTGTGCATTAGTCTGGCTGGCCTTGTAAAGTAGTTGGAGAGTCACTTGTACTTCGTCGGAATTCCATCTACTTTTCTGCTAGCATTGAAGGACTAGGTAAGACGGGCACTTGGGGCTACATCATCATGACGACACACCGGCTTGTCTTTGTAGCTGATAAAATAACTGATATTCCAAAAAACCCAACTGCGATCGTTCGACATTCCTCTAGGCAACATATACAAATAAAAATTCTTGCAGCCCGTGTTCGGGGCAAACTACCTCAAGGGAATGTGTAGACCATTGATGGCCTTACTTCCCAAAGATACTGATTTTGAGATTCACTTTTATGAAGGAGGTTGTTAGACCTTTTTGCGGTATCTGATTGATTTTTTAAAGCAAGTTAGAAGAGCTACTCATCAGAGCCATGAATATAAAGTGGTGGACTAATCTTTTGTGAAGCAAATTTCAGATAAAGCACTGGTCGACCCAAACGATCCAACAATCGTATATTTCATGAAATGAATAATTTCTTCCATTTTATAATATTGAGTATTAAAATGTAGCAGCAAAACAGACTATAAACGAGATTCGTCCATGCTCTTAAAATTAAGTTCAAGGACCCTCCTGTATTTCGGTAAGGAAAACTCATGCGCTGCATCTCAGGCAAAATATCACCTAAATTAGACTCGTATGGCCCTTCTGGGAAAAAACCGACTATATGCAGGCCGTTGTCCAACACTCACCTTGTCAAAAAGGAATCCATTGTAGAAGGTCAGAGGCAATCCTCTAACGAAGGGCATCATCATTAGGCCAGTATAAACTCCACCTCAACCCAAAAAAGCGTTACATTGTCATCAGTTCGGTCCACGGAAAGAAAAATTTTATAAAATTGTCTAACGTCTTAAGAAGAACATTCAGAGAACTAAGCGTGAACGTTCGTAAGTCTTTATCCGCAGGAATTTATCTCGAGGAGAAAAACATTCTAACAAGCCAAAACTTTTGAAAGACCCTTTTGAAAAGATAAGCTGTAATTTAGATTAGAGCAAGAAGGAGGTGCAATAGCTGCTGAATCTAATTGATGAACCCATCCACATTAAGTCCATCCATATAGAACTTTAATAGCAAGTCCCCTTGCGACCTCAAGCTAGAGAAATAACCTTTGAAATCGTCACTCCTCAATAAAACCTAGATCTTAGACTCTACAACCCCGAGGGTAAACTAATTCCAATCAACAAGAGCTAAATCAAATACAAAAGTGAGAGTGTCATTAGAATCAGGTTAAGTGAAATCACCACATTAGGAGCAGTCACAATTATTAATAGAGATGGAGGACAGCTGATCCAACAGAAAAGAGGTAGATTGCTATTTGATAGCAGAGTTGTGTATCGCGGAATAATTTCACCGACCTTCCAGAACATCTTTTTCATTGAAAACTAATAAATAATCGACCGGCTTTAAAATTCAACTAGACAATCAGTCTCTTTAATATCAAACAGGTAGAACAGAATCCAGTCAGATTTTGACCTTCGTAGCAAACTATACTCTTTGAAGATAGCCAATAAACTCAAAATCCAATTAAAGAGTAATGATAAAAGACTTGTCATCAGTCAGCTTAGTTTTGTAAACTGTTTAGGTTCTGAAATCCCTCTTGAAAAGGTCTCTGGCAATGAGGAGATCCTCAGAATGCTTTTTTCTAAGACTGCTCTTGATATTGAAGGTGGTACTGTTGAGTTTTAGATCTAGTACTACAAAAAATTTTCACAGGGTATTGATTCTCATCAGAGCCATCAGAATAGTCATGAGTGACCGGCCATAGGATCTGCACTATCGTCCCAAACTAATCGTCATCCATGAAAGTCGCCATCTTCCCAAGATAGTAACCTTGAAGCCTCCCACTGTTTCCCTAGTCCAGACTATCCCCATCTATACAGGAATCAAGGCATCAGCAAACGGATTGGCTTTTTCTATTGTTTTACATCTATCTGCTGTCAATAGAACGATTGCAAAGTAATGTTTCAGCATCGGTCATATTGAGGTTCGTGATGAAAGTAATAAAGTTATTTAGTACTTGCGTATTTTGGTGGGGTAAGGCTAGGTACAAAACAAGAAAATGACGGATGTTTTACCCTCCAAAATATATATCGTTTTTGAAGAAAAAGTCAATCCAGCAAGCGTGATAGTCTTCGGTTTGAATAGTGGAAGCGAAGCAATCAAATTCCTCATGTACTTTGATGAGCTGCTGGTGGGTTCAAACATCCTGCATACCCAAATTAAAGCCGGACAAAGGATCACTCCTGGATTCGTAGATAATCGTAAATTTTCTTCAAGCTAAATAAAAAAGCATTGATTTTATTATGATCATATTTATGTTTGTAGCAGAGGTGCATGCTACAACATGCTCCCACCCAATTTTTTGTAACCAAACTATACTTCAGGCGGTATCCCCTTTCTTCAACGATTCTAAAGAGTTCGTCGATCTAGTTCTCAAACACGACATTGACACGGTTCTTAAAGATTTCAACAGTCTCGATGACCTTGAAGCAAAATTAGAGGCTAATTTTTTACCCTCTGAGTCCATTATAAACCTGAATCGACCCGAGGATTACCACGAGGATCAAAAATGGTTTGATCAACTGAATGTAAAATTAAGGCCATTGGCTCAGGCCCTAAACTAGCGGTGGTTAACTTTGAGTAAAATCTATAGCTTACCCTAATAATCAAACTGCACTAATGATTGCACTACAATACCCTATGAGTTCTTTGACACTCCTCTTATGTTCCCAGGTGGCCGGTTCCGAGAGAACTATTATTGGGATAGTTATTGGATAATAAAAGGATTACTGACTTGCGATATGACTATTTCAGCAATAAGAATGCTTGATGTATTGTTCAAACAAATTGACAGATTAGGGTTCATACCAAACGGGCTAAGGATTTATTATGAAGGGAGAAGTCAACCTCCATTACTCGCACTTATGGTCAATGAAACAGTAGCTTACTTTTAATAAAAGGGTATGCCTGACAAGGCGAGAGTACTGACTAAAAAGGCACTGCCTTATCTCAAAAGGTAATTTCTGTTTTGGATGGTGAACAGAACTAAGGATGTTAACATTGAAGGAATCAGTATGAATGTTTCATTCTACTCATCAGCATATGACTAGCCAAGACCCTAATCATATCGAGTTGATTAACAGGCAGTCTAGGGATTAGACAAGAAAAGCAGTAAAATTTTATGTCGAAATATTAATGCTGCTGCTGAGAGTGGATGGGATTTTTCATCCCGGTGGCTGGATAAGGAACAGCACATGGTAACAGAGGATATTATTCCTTCTGATCTAAACTACTTCTTGACAGTTTACGCCTAGATCCTTATATCGCTTGAAAGAAAGGCAAAAAAAATTAGCTTTTCTAATTATTAGCATTTCGTAGCTCTAAAAAAGCTATACTTCAGCATGCTTTATGACAAATAAAATCACAATTACCCCGACTTTAATGGGGCTGACTAAACCTTTTACCCATCCTCTCTATGGCCTCACCTTATTTTGAAAACACAAGGGTAGGCAACTAATATTGTATAGAAACTACTCAACACATATAAGACTGTGCCTCCATCAAGCTTCATAAAGACTTAACAACAATGGGATTTCCCTAATGTCTGGGCACCAAATGTTTAAGTGTTATATTTGATGGGCCATAATTCTTAAGAGGTGGCCAGAAGGTGGATTTCAAACGTCAAATGCGGATGGGAAAACACAGGACAGTTTTTAGAGAAGTATGATACTATGAGGTTTGGGCATGGTGGAGGAGGAGGTGAGTATGTGATGCAAGAGGGGTTTGGATGGACCAACGGATTGACACTATGGCTATTAGCCAGACATCCTAACATTTCTCTATATTTGTGCGACTGATAGATCTGTTTGGTTCATATATGATTATTATTGATCATATGATATAAGCAGTAATGGTCATATATATATCTGCTTTATTTCATTATGAAAGAAGATTTGGTAAAGAAAACTGCTATTGAGCTCTTTGAGAAGGGGTTGGGGTTGGGGTTGGGGTTGGGGTTGGGGTTGGGGTTGGGGTTGGGGTTGGGGTTGGGGTTGGGGTTGGGGTTGGGGTTGGGGTTGGGGTTGGGGTTGGGGTTGGGGTTGGGGTTGGGGTTGGGGTTGGGGTTGGGGTTGGGGTTGGGGTTGGGGTTGGGGTTGGGGTTGGGGTTGGGGTTGGGGTTTGATGGATAAGAAGAAGAGCAGGAGGTGAAAACAGAGTAGGTTGAGTGCTGCCACTGTTGGATTTGATACTTATCTAATTTATTATATTGCTGTAACATCCAAATCATTAATCAATGTTGTTTTCCATCATCTTTGGAACAGTCCTCGCTCAAGAATATGATATTACTCCAGAGTTCTTTTACAGAGCTGATCAGACCTTTGGTACACTCAAGCTTACTTTAGAAAATTCCACTCTGGCTGATCCAACCCAGATTACCACTTCCTCCTTCACCCTGTATCTTAACGACACTCAATCTACAGCACCCACTCAAACGACAACTGAATTCACTGTTCTAGGAGTCTACCCAACTGTTACAGAAGTGCTTATTTTCATCTCAATACGTTCACCTGCCACCTATTACGATCGATACACTGTCGAATTTAATGGACTTGATCCCTGGCGTGATAGCTTATAAAACCCGCCGGCCGTTATACGTTTTTCTTTTTATTTAGATGGGGGATTCGGATCAGGCTCAAGAAATAATGTAAACAATAGAATTGTAAGCGGTTTCTCCTTCCGTTTTGTTCTCTAACGTCCTTCTATAGAATTTGGCCGTTGCGATGTCGATAACGATGTTGTACATCTGCTTCTACACTACCATCCAACGAAGGCAGCTAATCTATCCCCTCATGTATGTTATTACCTTCATGCAGGTTCTTTACTGGCTGTCATTCTACGTAAGGAGGGCTGGAGATGGGTTGCCTTTCCTTAACGGATTCAGATTTGTGTTGATAAAATTTTTCCCTAACTTCCTGGCATATGCAATCCCTGGTGGCTATGTGGGAGCAGTATCAAACTAGAAATTTTCTTTGTTAACGATTGATAACCTACTGATTCGGAACGCAGGCTAAACCTTCTGCCTCTGGTTTTTGATCATTCTATCTGTGCCTTTCTACTTCTTGATGAATTATCTGAACTTTAACTTGGTGAAGGACTTCGTTGAGAAACTACGCTCGGCTTTAAGTGTGATGCTGATGATAACTTGGGGCAATGCTTTCTTCTTCAGCTTTGCCAATTTCTATGCCCAGCTCCAGAACATATCAGGTGCTGACAGCTTTTCCTTAACAAATTTCAGCATGTCGATTATAATTTTCGTTTTTACTTCTAATCATGCCGTTCTTCATCTTCATCTTTAGATGGTGTAGGACTGATGAAGCTACCTTGATATTTCTATTTTGAACTATAGGAAAGTATTAAAAGAATCATCTTTGCAATCATCATCATCACTACCACAGGCTTTGGCATTGCTGCTCTCCCCTGTGTGGAGCTGTTTAGCCTGTTAGCTATAGTTTACCTATCAACGGAAAGACTCTTTGCCTTGATATTTGAAATCTTGGTTATTCTGTCTTACATACTGGCAGTGGTTTTGAATTAGTACCATGCTGCGCTAGTGGCAATAGCGACTATTGCTATTTGCATGGCGATAATCCATCAATTATATTACATCTGGGGGTAAAAGTTCTTTGACCTGTACGACGAACGCTAGCAGAAGGGTGTGATAAAGGATGTGAATCTGCTTGAGATAAAGAGAATAAGCGAGTTGGATTTGAAGAGCGATGAGGTACAAGGATTTTAGAAGGTGACCTGATAATTATTAATTAATTAAGAAAACACTAATTTCTGTTTTTTAATTTATTCATGACAAGGAGCATACTAATGTTTTTCTTATTGGTTAGAATAGCTATGTAGCAGGCAGGTTTTAGTGTTATCAGGCAAATGACTTTTCTAACTACTCCACTAAACAAACGACAACATCACGAAATTGTATTGCCTTGCTCACATCCTCAACAAGTAGAATCTTTTATTCGTTCCATAATTCATCTGGGCTCCAGGACCAGCTAATTACACTTATGCTATTACTAGAGAAACCTCTTCAATCATATACTAGATAGTATCCTTTCCCAAAGTAGTTGAACTGATTTTGATGGTAGCTTATTTCTAGCATCCAGCCATTGAATCAGGAATGACATAGTTTCTCACCGCTGATACTCATTTGTCTCCTTACACCATGTCTGCTGAAATTGTTTATGGTGCTTCAAAGAATGGTATTATAAAGGTTGCCCTCATGTTGTTTATCTTTCCAGATAGAAAATCAGTAAGCTTAATTTATTCTAGGATTTAAGAATAGAGCATAGCTGGAGATAAGACAACCTTCGATATTCACAGTTATCAGGGGACAACAGCTGCAGAGGGTTGCCCTTTCATACTTGGTTATTGAAGTGGATTTTATAATGGCAGGAGGATAATAGTACTTCTTCTAACAGTACAATTATATAAACAACTCAAGAGTGTCAGGGTAGACCAACCTCTCCCCTTTTTAGAACTTTATCACAGGGTTCTAGTATATTCATTAAAATACTCAAAATCAGCAGCCCGTCAGGATAAAGGTTGTCAGTTAAATTACCATGACTGGATGGAGTAATTATCTCAACTAAGGAATCATGGTTAAAGCTGCATTCATGGCATGGAACTGTCCGGGGTAAAATCATTATGACATTCCCACCTCAACTTGTCAGACCAATTGCAGGCCCTCTGGACAATTCAGCACTAAGATACTTCTGTATAAATTGCATTGCTAATTGTTAACTCTGCATGGATATCGACACCTGTCAAAGATGCATAGACTATGCTTAATTAAATAACCAGAGATTGTGCAATTGCCTGTCAAATGCCTACCAATATAAACCAAACATTTGCAAACCCTGTTCCAATGGCTGCGCCCAATGTACTTCTGTTAATTTTTGTATTAGCTGCTTCCCAGCTTATATCTACTATAATGCATATTGTTAATCCGATTGCCCAGATAGAACCTTTCCCAAAGGGGAGTACTGCATTCTCTGTGACTTTCTGTGCAGTTTATGTGACAGTACTGATAATTGCAACCTTTGTGCAAGTGGTGCATATTTGATCAATAAGAGGTGTACCTACTGTCACAGTGACTGTCTGAATTGTCAAGGGCCGATGGTCAACGATTGCACTTAGTGTCCTTCATTATAACACTATCTGTCTTAGGGCTACTGCCTCTCCCCTGTATAAGTGAGTGTATCACTAAAGGATGGAATTTTCTAAATATGTGTAGATTCAATCGCAATAATAGGTATGCTCAATTTCTCTCTCACTGAAGATAATTGTGGGGTGATTGTCAATGAAATCGAGGGATCGTCTGATTGCTTGAGGAGAAGATTTTTATTTTGCAGTAAGCCACAGTTAGTCAAAATGCACTTACAGTAGATAAAAAATTATTAGACGAGGGAATGGATTGCTGCTTCATTCATGCAGTTTACCAGTTATGAGACGCCACTTATTATCTACCCTTAAATGAACTGCTCACAAGTAAACAACACTCTCTCTTGCGATTTAAGATCATCAGTTAGCTATGACTAGGTACAGTATGATTAGCTGTCCTTCTATATAGGAGGATGTCAAACAGTAAGAAGCTATTTTTGTAAAGAGTAAAGTAAATTTGCTCACTGCCAGTTGTTAGATACGTTAAAATTGTAGAAATTGTTTAGCAGAGGTTCGAGTTACCAATCGCATGAGCATTCTGTTCATCACAGGACAGATATTGGGAGCAGTCACTTTCAGCAGGACAGTCACGATCATCAAACTAACCGATCAGGAAATCGAATTTGTAGCACAGACAGGGAAGTATTCTTCATCTCTACTCTCTATTCTGAATACAGTACTCAGTGTTCTGGCGGTGATCGGGTTGCTTGATTTTGTTAGCTTTATGTTCAAGCAGGTAGCATTTCTATCAATCCTAATGCTGGAGGATTTCAGCTTTCCTCCTAACTTCAGGGAATGCTTGACCTACATAATGAGTGTTAGCAACTTAGTAGTGCCTGAGGGAATACGCTAACTGATAATGCAGGTAGGCACAAATTTCAGAAACCAGTAGATTCTTGTGTACATCTGCTCGATTGTGTTGGTTTTTATCAGCCATCTCATCTTTCAGTTGCTAAAGTTTATATTACATCAGTTCTGCAAAAACTTCTATACTAAATACATACAGTTCTTATTTGGCAGGCCACAGGTATCCCACAAGTTTCTTACCTCATTTCTAATTACCAGCATGCTCCTCACAAGCAACCTGCAGCTTTAATATGAATCCTTTATGTTCCTTTCAAGCAAGGTTACACTCATTGCGGCTTGGTTCGCTTTTTCATTCATCTATCACATCCTCATAGACACCAAACGCAGTCCATCTAAAAGACTGGAACTTCTAATAGAAACTGTGATTTCTAATGTGATGGGCATAATGATCGGCTTCCATGTCTCTGCATCCCACTACGCCATGCTGTGTATGTCTTGCTTTACAATCCTGCTGATAGCTAGAATAGTACACTTCTGTCATGTAAAAGAACTGAAATCAATTTTTGCATGGCTGGAGACACTAATTTATATCTATCTAATGGCTTGCCTTTTGATCGTGTAAATGCTATAGACATCAGAATGGTATTTAACTCTAGGCTATTTGTAAATATCGGCCATAATTGCCTTTCTGGTGATAAACTCAGGTTGCCTGTTGCTAGTGATAAAAAGGGGTTTGCTGCGAGTGTGGAAGTTCAAGAAAAGCAAAGCAGCAAACGAAAGCCTAATAACTTTTCAGCAATCGTATATTTACATAACTTCCACAACAATAAAAGATATAAAAAATGATCAATCATCACAAAATGTACTCTTTGATTTCTTATCATTGTTTGCTTTTATCAAGCTGATCGATTAAGCTGTCGAGCTGCTCTGTACCATACTATCGCCTCAGCAGTGCTGTAAGCGTGATCCATGTCCATCCTAATCTCGCGGTGACCTACAAACACGAATAAAGATTTTGGTGCCCAACTCACCTCCACATCTCTTATGTCAAACTTTTCTCCCTTTATAATTAGATTGTAGCAGTCAACTGTCCCAGTTATCATGATCTTCTACTTGCCAAAAGAGCCTTAAAAGCGTAGCTTCTGATACCCCTAAAATTCTGCGATGATTATTTTGTAAATGAGACTGGGGTTGAACATGCCAGTCTTCAGCTTGGAGGTTGCTTATTTTGCCTGCGTTATCACCTGCTCGCACCATAGTGGCAAGCTCATTCTTTAAAGTAGTATTTCAGGTAACAATTTCTTTAATCTTTATATAGGCAGTGTAGTAGTCTTGTAGTACATAGCATTTGCAAAGTCCCTGATATAGAGGAAGTAGTAGGCTAGTCGAGCGATTTTCTAATTGTTGTACTACAAAAATTACCCCTTGCTGAAGCGATAGAAGAGCTCTTCGACCATGATGCGTAGCCGTTGATTGCCTTCGTTACTGCCTCGCTAGATATGCCCTTACTCAAAAGGTTCTGGAAGGTATAAAAAACTTACGCAGCACAAGTCTAGGAGGAACCTTGCTGAATAGTTCTTTAGCCTTTTTTATTCCAATGTCGATTAATCTAAAAAAGCCTTATTCAGTTATTTCTTCTTAATCCTCGCCTATGATCTAGCATATAGGATCTTGGTAGTCTAGACGCCAACTGCATTTTTAGATCTAAAGGTGAAGGCAGTAATCATTTATGAACTACATCCCCATTTCATGTGCAACTCTCCACAGCACCTTGTACACGGTGTCAGTCTACATTATCTTCAAGCGGATCGAGTCCAACCCATCCACCTGCGGGTAATCGATTCGTATATTGAATGTTTTGCTGACCTTACTTTCAGGTGGCTCAACAGGGGTAAGGAATTGATTAAAGAAAAGTTGATTGATGAGATCGCTAGTAGAAGGAACAATCTTCCTGTTAAGTTTTTGCTTCCACTCATCTCTGAATATACGCCTAATCTGGATATTTTGACTCTGCTCCTCATGTCCTTCTTGATTGACGGTAGCATAGTTGGTAAAACTGGCCGGTACAGCCAAGCGGAAAGCTATATCCTCAGCAAGATGGGCCAAATTTTTATGCTTGAATAGGTTGTTGATCTAAATTTGAAGCATCAGCCTCCTGTATTCTATTATTTTAGTTCCTCCTTTCCTAGTGACATATAAACTAGTGTCTTTGGATGACAGCTCTAAATCAATGTTCTTGGAGTATTGCTTCAATTCAGTAAAGATTCGGACCAACCTATCAAGCGTATATTTCACTCTTGTGCGGAAGCCTCTTAAAGAGTACTAAATGCAGAACAGCATGACCTAAGTATTATAGAACTTGTTGTACTAATTTTCAACGTAGACTACTCGCACATTCATCAAATACCTTATAGGACTGGACCTAGCACACAGTTTTCCTGTCGTTCTTCTGTCTCTTCTTAAGCTCCTTTATGCTCTACCGACATGAGTGATAGAACTCTTCGCCCTCCCTTCTTTGAGTTAAACAGAAGGTAGACTGAGCTATTTTATCCTATCACGAAAAACTAGGTTCTTAAAATATTTTGTTTGGCTGACCTTCTCAAGGTAGGAATATCTGTCTAGTTCGATGTAGGCAAGTAAGTTCTCTGCCGCTGAGTCTGTTATAAGCAACAAATCAGAAAACAGGTGAGCTAGTCCCTCCTTAATGGACTTACCAAACAGACGGCATATTGTGGTCATTTTAAACTCACGCTTTTCATTGAGAATCGGATATTGACTGCCGAATTTCTTCTCAAATTAAAAGGATTTGTATTTGCGTGTTTCACGATCCAGGCTAAGATTGTTCTTTTCATTGACTGACACGATACTATCAATCGCCCTCTGAACACCTATATAGTCTGGGTGATCCTCGGCCATGGTCTTGAGATACTCTCGAAAGAAAAGCTGGTATTTCGTTATGCGTTTGAATAGGCTTGATGCGGAAACTGTCGATAGCCTGCCCAAGCACAGTAGATTCTTTTTTGGTGATTAGGGTATTAATGTACTCGCGTTAGGTGCGTAATTTTTTTAGCAGTTCATCGCCCTAGTAGTAGATGTTGCAAAACTCTGAGTATATGATGAAAAAGGGGAAGTAGGGCATCAAGTGGTCGCTGAGCTTGGTCTTGTATTTGTCATATATCTTCATCACGCCCTATAACCCCTACAAAAAAGTCCTGTTCAGTTAGACGATAGCATCAAGGTTTGCGAAGATCTTCTTGCTCTGTTATTTTGTAATGAGATTGTTTTGTTATAGAGGGATTTTGACCTCCATAGTCAACAACACCATGTCTTAGATAAATTTTTGCTATGTGCTTACTAACTCATTGAGGATCTTGATCCTCATCACAGCTCCTTTAGCCTTTTTGGCCAACCTCTTGGCAGCTCTTTTCAATATGCCAAATATCTTTAAGGAGATGCCGAGATCGGCACAGACTTTATCCTGGATCAAACTCCAGCGATCATCATTATACTAGAACTAGCTTTCGATAGGGGCCTCAGAGATGGTTGTCTGCTTGCTTTCTCTACTACCAAAACTCTCTCTATAATCCATTCTGATTTTGATTGGTAATATAATTGTAATCAGCTGATAGATAGGGATATTCATATCAAGAGCTAACAATTAACAAATGCTAATGCTATATTGTTAGGGCTTGGAGTCGGAGGGTTAGTTTTTCTTGTTACCCGGTCGTTATATTCCTGCCATAATTAGCCGTTCTTGCAAAAAGCTGTGTAATGTCCTCCATCATAAGTACCCGTGTGATAAATCACTGCTTATAAATCATATCTCTTCTCTTTTTCTTCTTCTCTTATAGTCATCCCTTTAAGAGGAAAACGTACCTTTGTACCAGTCTTTACCAAGGACTTTCCAAAGACATCAAAATTAGAAATTCGGATGAACAGCACATCCGGAACATTGCAAAGTATGGTGGTTTTTATACCTGGCACGAAATCGTCACATTGCTTGCAGAAAGATCTGTCGGTTTACTTAGGTTAGGTAATACTAGTAAGTTCTTCTTGTATGGAGGATATTTAATCCATAGGCATGAAGACAAATTTCTCATCCCGTTAAGATGCATGTCCACATTGGTTACAGATGCTCTTCACTTTCTTCATCCCATAAAACAAACCAGTGAGCTAGTCGTCCATATCCAGAGAGCCAATCAACTCCACAATGAGTATGAAGGCATCATGCTGCAAAGAGTCATTGTATTAACTCAGGAAAGCATTCAATTTCTCTTTGAATATGAGCGGCCTTACAGAAGTGGTTGATTATTGCATTTCTATGAATAGCTAGTAGAGAGATTGTAGCAAGGGGTTAGCTTTTCCCTTGGTACTGCGAGCCTAGACAATCTCCATAAATCTTGGAACCCTGAACAGCATTTGAAGGGCCGAATTCATGTAGCAGGTGTTCCCTATATTAACCAAGCCTACAATATTACGGATTTTCCTATGTTCTAAAGGTTTATTGCCAGCGGCCAATGGAATTAGCTTCTATGTGACTGAAACTGCACTTTTTGAATTTTTTAAGCACTATTACAGCTACTGTTTCTTTATTGGAGGAGTTTGTTGAGGAAATTCGGTTTTTTATTGTCCGACTTTTATAGATTTGCCAAACAATTTTTTCAATCTTCCACCCATTCTATTTTAGGACTGAAAACACACACCCATTCCTATTAGGATGAAGCAAATAGTCAGAATTGTAAAAGGCACCAAAATGAAAAAGTACTCCAATTTTAACATGAGTTTAATTTTGTTAATAAATAATTATCAAGTCATCATCATTCATGAATATCATTATCATTATCATTTTACATATCCCACTCTACACCACCATTATCAAAATAACCATGAGCTTTTGAAGGCTTTAAATTTATAGATTTTATGTGCCTTTTCATTATAAATTAACCTATGGAGAGGGGGATGCCCAACCTTGGCAACACCTGCTATGCTAATGCTGCTCTTCAAATACTCATCAATCATCCCGCTGTGAAGAATCTACTCTTCTTACTTGATAAGTCTAGGGAATATGACAAACTACCAATAACTCAGCTTTTGATAAATCTTGACGATAAGGACTTGTGTCTGAAAAAGAAATATATCTTGCAGTCATTGCTACGTTACCACCTAATTCCTTAAATGTCTTACCATGAACAATACGATTCAGCCCTGTTCTTGTGTGAGACTATAAGTAAGTGGACCAACGAACTATTTGATGCCCACATTCCTCATCTATAGAAAATAAAAAGAATTTTTCATGGTATAATCAAATACAGCTCGATTTGCACTTCCTGCGGTTTACGCAATATTAATGAAGAAAAATTTTACACCCTTAATATTAGTGTCTCACCATAATATTTGTAGGGTGTCTATCATTTTCTAGATGTCTAGGCGATGGTGATTCGGCATTTAACAAAAATTAAAGGAAATTGTGGTGAATGTAGCGAGGCCTGCGAATATAGTAAGGAAATTATCAAATATCCTTAGTTTCTGATGATTTGGATAGATGCCATAACATTCAGTCCACATCTAGAATAAAAAGTCTCATTCACTCCCAAGAATTATGCCAACATTCTCTCAGGACTATATACACTCCAAGGAAGCATTCACCATATAGGTTCAACTAGATTTGGGCATTACTACTCCTCATGTAGTAGAATGGATGGCTGGTTTTAATTTGATGATTCCCGTGTGCAATTTATTGGAAAAAAGGCATCTTCACTACGAAATACAATTGCTTTAATCTATGAATTAAGGGAAGACATTAAAGAAGGGAGAAAGGCCTAGCAGAAGTCTTTGTATGAACCTAGCAGCATAAAGAATGATCCATAAATATAGACATGTAGACATTGATTCCTTATCAAATTTAAATCTCTAAAAATAATTCATGAAGATTGAAGTTGCAGGGTTCAAGGTTGATATTATCACACTTAACCTTCCTTAAGATCCCACTCTGGATGATCTATTAAGGCAGTTTTAGAACAAGACTGGGATGAAGAAGGAAGAGATGAAATTTATATTCCAGGCAAAATCCCTAACTGCTGATAAGAAGTTAAAGGAACAGGGACTCTCCTAGGGCTGTCGTTTGCACTGTGTTTTCAGATTAATCGGAGGTATAAAACTTACAGTGAAGATTTCAAATCTTCAACAAGGTTCATGCCCCAGAACTGAAGATTTTGAGCTGGATTCAAAGGAAATAATCTACGATGTGAAAAAGAAAGTCTATCAAAGATTTTCCTAGATGCCAGTTGAATACTTCATCCTTTGTTACAATGGGTTAGAATTATCTGCTGACAGGACTGTTGCCTCTTATGGGATTTCTGACCAGGCTAAGTTGACCACTATCGAAGGCAGTAAAGGGATTGTTGGTGCAAGGACCTTGATCTTGGATATTAGCTATAGCCCTGTTGATGATGTCCTTTAAATGGGAGAAGGATTTTGCATAAAGATGCCTTGTGGCCACTTGATAAGCAAATAAGGGATGACTGGCTGGATTAATAGTCTGCTTTAAAATCACTACACTAAATTTACTTGTCCAGGTTTTAAAGACAAATAAAAGAAAAAACCCTGCAACACAGAATGGGACCCTGAATTTTGCATGAAGGCTGCTTTCCTTAGTTCTGAGGAGTGTAGGAAAATCCAGTAGATGATTGCCAGGAACTATGCCAGCAAAATACTCCAGGCAGTTGAGTGCAAGCGATGTCACAGCCATTGTTTCGTTGAATCGTCCATCAAATAGTTCAATGTGTATTGTCCTGTCTGCGCAAAGTAAGGCAAGAGGAAAGATTTTTGCAGGAGGTGCAAGGCTGATTGGAAATCCGGCCATTAGATAGAGTGTCTCAAATGGTGTAATGATATTTTGGCTTAATCTAGAATTATTCAGTTTGACAAGAAAGATATACCTGAGACAAGGGCTTGTCCGAACTGCTTTACTCTGATAGATTGGGCTGATGGGTGCAAGCATATGACTTGCAAGGGTTGTTCCCTGCAGTTTTGCATGGTCTGTTTGAGACTGAAGAACAAGGGTTGGGAGTGTGGACAGTACAATAAGGCCTGCTAGGTTTCCCCTATTCAAGTATTGAAATGATACGATCTGTTCTTTTCATTGATACCTTTTTTAAATGGGAAATTCTGATAAAATGATAGAGGAGGAGACATATAACAATGGTGGGTATTTCAAGCAGAGCCTCATTGAAACAATCATCGATGCTAAGGAAATTATCTAACCTGGAATGCTGGTCGATCTTCTCGAGCAAAAGAATATCCCTTCAGTAAGAAATTTTGCCCACCTTTAAGCTGTTGAGATTGGTAATGACAAAGCAGTGGAAATAGAAGTGAACAGACAATTGGCATCTCTTGAAAAGATAGGCATAGCTGTCAAAAGAACAGGCTAAAAAGAAATGGTTGTTAGAATTCTCTGGAAGAAATGCATGATTTATTACGAACCTCCTCAATCGGTTTAATATATCACAGTTAAATAAAACGGAAAAAACAAAAAAATATTCAGCTATGATAAGAGGAATTTGACCACTGAAGAATAGAAAGGCATAAGAAAAAAATTAAATTCTTAGTTTGGCTATATCAACATGGGGCAGCAGGCTAAACTAGCATTCTGATTTACATAATTATCATCATTCCATCCTTATGTCTTTTACATTTTATGAACTGTGACTGTAAATCCACAGAATGTAGTTTGCCAAGCGATAGCCTCCTAGTGCCACTGCCTCCCTCGCAATAGTGTGCCAGATCATCCTGATGTTCTCACTCACTTCATTACTCTCTTCCATTATAGGATAAATCTTCTATTTGGCTATTTTTAGCGACTACTCTGTCCACTGAGTAACATTTAAATTCTCAGCTCTTACCTTCATGGATTCATAAGAATACTCTTCTTCTATGCCAGATGCCATGTTATTAAAGATTGAGGAGTTTTGCTCATCTAGTGGCCTCTTGAAAAAGTAACTTTAGTTTTGAAACAGGCCTTGGCCTTGGTCCCAGTAGGAATGGAGGTTTGTTAGGGAAGAGGTTTAGGATTTGATGTGCAGAGAATTTCCTCCTCTGTCTCCTTAGGGGAAGGTTGCATTATAGAGAGATACTGTATGGAGGGGTTGATGAATATCCCCAACCATGTGTACTAAATACCTAGCCATAAAAGCTCGTTCGGCTGTGGCTTTATCAAGGTTAAACGACAGAGTGAGATTGGCTGTTTGGATAGCTTTGAAGATGTTTTCAATAGACTGTGTGTAGTTTATAATTGGGACAGTACTATCAGAGACGAAAGTGCTGTCAGCGAAGTGCCATTAATTAATTACTGTAAACCGAGTAGATTTCAGATCATCCGCCCAGCATGCAGTCTAACTGAAGGTTGATGATCGGCCATCTGTTAGCTAGTCAACATTTATGCTGAGCAAAAGAGAGTTAAAGGCAGCTGCCACCTAAGGGTTGTTGACTTTAAGCCGGTTATAAGCTATCTGTCCCACCAGCATGTGGCCCACTTACGACCAGCAATAAACTCCTATCAGTAGTAATACTATCATTGTATTAAAATAATGATGAAGATGCTTAAATTAAGGGGGTCACTGCCTCAGATGACTGAAGGGAATTATCACCTTCTTCCATCCCTGGTGTGATTTTGATAGCTTGCGAGCTACCATCTCAGCCATCCATACCAAATTTCTTATCTACTGCTCCTTCATCTTTATGTAGGCGTATGCCACTCCTAGCTGCTGGGCTTGGTCCCACACTAAGGCGTATGCCCTGCACTCCTCATCATACATGATATCGTCCATGGTCTTGGTGGCTACTGAAAAATCTTCTTTCTTGGATGGATCGGGTGCTTCCCTTAAAATGTTGGAATAGACACTACTGACTTTTACTGCTTCTTTGAGCATGTCGAGGTTTGTAGCTGAAAGCAGCTGCTTTTAGGAGTCAGGATAAAGCAACCCGAGGGAAGGTGTGAGTTGTTTGCGAACAGTGACTACTCTCGCAATGTTGGATATATCCTTTGAGCTCAATGAATTGTAGACCACTTGGATGGCCTTAAGATCAGCCTAGAAGCAGATCAATTCATGCATGACCCTGGCAGACTCATCATCCAACTCTCTCAAACAGAATTGGTGGAAGTCCTCCATCCAAATCTTTTTCAGACTAGTGCGGATATGTTCTGCCTTCATTTCTTTGAAGACTCCCTGCACCTCAGTGAGAGTCCTGCCCTCGCCAATCGACAGGCTCTCCTCCAAAAACCTCATGAAGTAGGGGCCTACTGGAGTATCGATCAGGACATCTCGGTACAATCCCGCATAGTCATCACCTTCCAACACCTTGATGTTCTTGATCTCTGGGAAAAAGCCAAGCGGATCTATGTTGGCTAGGAGGACATCGTAGTCTACTTTGTTCTTCAGGCCTTCGATAAAGTTCACCACATTATCGATCTGGTACCTGATGAGAATGCGGTCAATGAACTCAGCGAGCTTTCCGTTTGCGTTAAGCTTTATGTATTAGATCTCCTCTGCCAGTTTGCGTTTTAGCCGGGAACGCATAACTGAGATTGGCATGTTTGGCCCATCATTGATCAGGTAGGGTCCATAATCCGTATCCTCAAGGAACTTGTCAGAAGGGGACAGATTTGAGTTATGCGATGCTGGACAGATTGGAGATCTGAGCATAATGGGCTTGGTTGAGGAAACTGGATCGTAGCCCTCTCAAGATGGCATCAGAATAGCCAGTGTCAAAGGCGAATGTACTCATCTCCATATATTTTCAATTAATTTTGATATCCATAAAGCAAAATATCCAAATGTAATCTTAGTCATTAGTAAACCCTTTATCATTATTTTAAAGAGAGGTTATATGTCATTTTTATATTTTTATAGATGATGAGTAAATTCATGCAGACCTTCCCTGCCCATGCCATTCCTGTTAATTGGTTCCCTGGCCACATGAACAAGGGCATCAGACTTTTTGGAGAAAGTACCTCCCAAGTCGATTTCTATATTGAAACTAGAGATGCTAGAATACCTTACAGTTCCAGGAATTAAGAATTCGATCAGGCCATCAGATCGGCCCAAAAGCGCAAACTCATCCTTCTCAATAAGTTTGATCTCTGCCATAAACCCACCACCATGAGCATCATCAGACAGTATCAGGCTATGAATATTGACATTCTCACACTTGAGGCGAAATAGCATAAAAACATCAAAACGTTTATAGATAACCTAAAATACAAGGTACCACCTAAGCATCAGTCGGTTGGTACTTGGATGGGAATTTGTGGCATGCCAAATGTTGGCAAATCGACTGTCATCAACCAGATAAGAGCTAATTCAGGCATGGCCAAGAAAGGCAAAGTCACAAAATCATAGCCTCTTCCAAGCACCACCAGGCATAGAGAGCCAATCAAAGTATTCAGCCAGCCCATGCTTTATTTGGTTGATAGTCCTGGAGTTATGGTGCCCAGCAATATTCCTGATTAAACAGGATTCAAACTGTCTTTGCTTGGAATGATATCTGACAAGGTTATAAACAAGATGGCCACGCTTGAGTACATGATCTGGCTGTTAAACAATCGATAGGACAGTATTCCTTATTATCAAAAAGAAGGGCTAAAGTAGCGACCAGCCAACGCTCGTGATTTTTTAACCCATGTTAGAGATTCCAAAAGGATGTACAACTATGAACATGCAATAGAGCACATCTTAAATCGATTTCAGAAAGGGCAGTATGGACCCTGCACCTTAGATGAGCCTATAAAGTGAGTTAATTGTAATAGAATTCAGACTTAGAATGATTTGAGTTTGGTGAGCATCCTTATCTTTTTTATAGAAAGACCTTCAATCGCTGATTTCTTCTTTGTACTTTTATGCCGCTTTTCAATTATATGCTTTTAGAACAGTGATCCGTACACTGGACTCTAGCACAGGATCTTCACAAGCTGCATGTCAGTTGGATTCTTCCGCACCTGGATTTTATTGAAAGTGCTAATCTCAGTTTAATAAAAGGAGGGTTTTTTCTCCATGGCAAAAGGGCAGTTTTCCTCGCAATTCTCATACTATTAAAGATTTCTTCTGAGTACTCCATTAGTATCACATTAATCCTTTTCCATCCTCCTCTTTATGCGAATGTCATCCAAGCAGGTGTTTTTAAGTAGCTAGAGAACCTCCTGTTATTAGACCGAAAGAATTAGGGTGCACACTTTCCGGTTTAGCTTAATAAGGGTTATCAGTTAACGGACTTCAAGCTGTCTGTTGATAACAGTCATGCAGAATCGGAGATAGGAGACATGTTTGCTCATATAGCTTGAGATTATAGGCAGGCTCATGGCCTGATACTGTATATAATCCAACACTCCAATCCGCAAGACCTTACTTCCTCTAGCAATCCTTATCATCCCCTTGTCCATCTGCTACTTCTAAGTAAGTCTTTCAGTCTCCAATTAGTTTTAATCTTACTACTGCTCCTTATTACCAATAAGTTGCTAACCAAAACCGTGACGGTAGAGTTGGTTGGACAGTGACAATTCAAACTTGAACTCGTTGAAACTAAGCACGATACATTGTCCTACCAAGAAGAAAATTGTTATTATCCCCCCCATGAAGGACAAGTACTGTAGGAAGGAACGATAAGTGCGTTTGTACTAAAAGCACAGCTCGCTTTTCTGAAATGTTATTTTCAGATCATAGAGGAGCTCATTGTGAGAGATAGAAACATCTTTATGTTACAGAAATGGACCTTATGCGATTGGATGACTGAGTGTAGAGAAGATAGAATTGTCATTAAAGACTTCAGAATTTGAAAAATATAACTCCACTTCAGTAGAAAACTGTGGGTCGATGATAAAGTTTAGCCTCTTGAGATAGCGAGTAAATAACACTTCCTTTGTATGCAAGTTGGCCTCAAAGTTGATGAAATAAAAGCCTACTTCAGTGATGTTCTGGTTTGGCTATTCGAATGTTATTAGCAGTTCGAATCGAGAAAAGTTTTTGAAATTCTCCTTTCCTATTAAGTTTTGTCTGAAGTTCGATGGACTGCACAGCCATCCGCCATAAGAATTAATGCTGAATAGTTTTTAATCAATAGTAGGCAACCATGGCCTGATCCTCTCTATCGTGCAGTTCTCTAAATCACCTATTTTTTCCACTTTATTATCAGCTTTAACGTAAAAACCGGTTTCAGAAGTATTGAATCTGGCCTTGTTTTTAATCGGCCCGAGCATAAAGAAAAATACCTAATCGTTAAAGGATAATCCTCGCTACAAGGAGTGATAGTTGAGATGGAGGGAGGGTGAGAACGAGGGATCGATAAGATAGGTTTAGATTATATTTAAGAGGAGCAGACTGATGCCAATGAGGGTGAGGATCGAGACCAGCCCTCCAAAGCAGGATTTGTACTGATAAGAGCCCTTGTAGCGCAGCATGATGGGGAAGCTAAAGAGGTCCACACCTTTAATCATTTTTTTTACACACTTCATATTATTTATTGTAAGAACAAACAGACGATGATTATCTGATTCGTACTTATTCACTTTCTGCTTTAAATCATTCAAACATCTTCTTCATTAATCTGCTTGATCGCCGATCATGCTATGTTTTCTTCTGCTACCATAATTTCATTAGGTCCTCTTTCACACCTGGTTGGGCCAGGGCGATATCCTACCTGGCATCTTCAAAGTTGCAAAGATGGATGTTGGCGACAGTCCTCCTATACAACAATTTAGGGTTGTCTGGGTCAAGGAGGGCTATCTCTTTGCACCTCTTTAAGCATTTTTAATACTTCTCATGGATCAAATCGATCTGTGCCATATTTAGCAATGACCTTCTTTTGATATCTTTGACTTCTTCCCACTGTAGTTTATTAATTGAACATGAGTTGTTGGAATAAACTTTGAGTTCACTTTCTTAGTTGACTAGTCCATTGATAAATAGTGCTATTTTAGCATAGTTTTTTAAGGCAGCTGCAAATTGCTTTTCTTTGAAAGCTTGATTACCTGCCTCCAAGAGTTCCTTCGCCTCTCGAATGTTATTTTCAGGAGAAGGCTGAAATCCTTTCTACATTATAATAATACAATTAAGCTCACTCAGATTCAACAAATTATGTATCAGTAATGAACTTCTTCCCATTCTTTTGCTTTAATATCAGGATCTAGACATTCAGGATCTTAAACCAAAATATACTGCTTTATGTTAAATTTGGAAATGCTTCATCAGGAGGTATCTGTCTTTAAGATTGGGTCCTGATAAGCATCTTGTGGAAAGGGCTGATGGTACAGATAGATCACAATAAATTTTGTAAGATATTGGGCTTTACTAGCACCAAGTACAAAGGGATGATTAGCTGACAGGATGCTTGAATGAATGAATATAAGTGTTGAAGGTCAGAGTTGGATTGTCTGATCAGGTGGTCAATCAAGAGGTGTCAATTTTTCATCCTATCTTCAACAAAAAAATATTAATTAATACGAGGGTCATTTTACCTTCGAAATAGTGCTGATTATTTTTCTAGTCTTCAATTTTTGCTCTAGCTCTTCTAGCCATTAGTCATCAAGTACTGGGCAGTATTCGCAATTGGGTATCTCCTCTGATATTTACTCCTTTGATTGTACAATTTCAATAGCTTTACCCTTCTTCTTATTTTTCCTTTTTTTCTTCTTTTTCCTTTCATCTTTCTTCTTCTCCTTGCTTTTCTAACTATGAACATTCCGCTCACTGCTCTTCTAGCTGTCGTTGCAGCTGTCAATGTCCAAGCAGTAGGACTTGATTTTTTAGAGAATCTTTAGGCACACTTCAAGATCATGATTGTCGCTTTTCACAGAGCCGAGGAAGGCAAAGTATTTGCGTATGTGGCGGTCAGTGAGGATAGGCTTCATGAGGACAGATTTGAGGATGGGGGCTATAAAGGTTATTTTTTTAACGAACCTAGAAAGCTCACCTTAAATCATCGCCGTTAGCTAAAGATAAATCTGAGAGTTTGTATTGAAGGGAAGAAAGCTATTCTTTACAGAGATCTTGCTTATCTCATATTTTATTGTGTTAACTGTGCTCTAGAGATCATATATCAGCTGCCCGTAGTCATGTTGCTTCCTCTCTGGGAAATGCCGCCTAAGAGACTGTGTGGAAAACCGTTAGTAAAGGTCAGTGTGCTTGAGCTTTTTGGAGAGTAACAGTTCCGGATCATCAAGTTTTTCTAGCAGTTAGAGAAAAGTAGCTTCGGGTATAAAATCCCTTTAATCAAGGTCAGTTTCCTTAGTGTGTGTTTTTTCGATAAGTTTGAGTTTGGTCTCCTTGACAAAGATGGGATGGACAGCGATGCTACTGATCATATAAATATTTGATTGGAAACGATGTTAAAGAAGGACATTCAAATAACTTAATTTTAAGTGCATTCTAATGATCATGGATTTCACTTATTCTTGAACTCGTGGCGACCATGAATCTGTAATAAATTATGGGTATTTTGATGAATCTCTTTAACGATACATAGATGAAGAACCTTATTAAACTTCAGTCATAATTTCCTCTTTATTTTTATTAAATGCCCTGAGGTCTACAACCAATATTCTTATCACACATATTTACAATAGTGATAATCGGCAATGAAATCAACTCCTATCAAGTGCTACGATAAAATACGCATCATGCACCGTGCCACCACTCGTTACCTTCATTCCCACGATATCAGGCTTAAATCAGGATCAGGCTATCAGGAAGTAGTCTGCCATAAGGTCAAAGAAGACAACAATTGGTTTGTTGTCGTCTCAAAAGATCCTGCCAAAAGACAGCCTATGTACGCATTCAAGGCTAAGGATCTGATATTGCTGGTCCATATGGATACCAAACGTAAGCTGCATTCTACGCTTGAGTTTGAGAGTCCAGTGTCAAAACTGCAGTAAGTCTCATGCTGTGAGCTGAATAATTGTCAAAATGATTGCTGGATTATTAACACAGAAAACGAAGAAGAGAACTGGACTAAGAACATGTCATTTCAGCTGCAGCACTAAAAGTCAAAGGGAACATTGTTCTCTCACAAGAAAAAAACTAAACTGACAGGCCTTTTTGAAGTAGGCTGTGTTTTTCGGGATCAATTGAACTATGACAGTACGATCTGGGTGGTATAAGACATTTAACCCTTCATCGTACAACTTCTTATTAGTATCTGGCTCCTCCTCAACCAAGCTCTAGATCACAGCTAGTTGATGAAGAATTGCTTTAGCTTCGAAAACGAGAGATGGAGATGGGGAAGTCAAAATGCAAAGTGCAATCAAGAATTGTGCTGGAACGCAAGGAAGACAAGGCTGCGTTAGTGTAGTCTAGAAAAGTAGTGAAAGGAATAAAGTAAAAATAAGCTGTAAAGAGAATCGTGAGCAGACAACAGTAGAGTTGCTTAAAGAAATATCTTTGTTGCTGCTTCGGGTCTGATGAATCTTCCTATAGTCTATTGAACTGAGTAAATTTAAATAATTGATGATGATTTAATATTATTTTTGAACAAAGACAATATGGGCTGCTGTTATCGACTACAATACGATCCATTAGTTTAAGAAAGACCAGAGAAAAAATATTTTAAGGCAGCTAATTCAAATAGCTGTACAAAAAGAGTATAGTGTTAAAAGAAGTATCCCATTAACATATCTTCTCCAAAAATTGACAAAATATAAACAAAATATGAGGAATAATAATTCCCACCATTAAGTATTCCGAAGTCTGAGATTAGAGATTAGATACGAATTTTAAAATAAAGTGATTTTTAAAAAATGGACAAGTCATAAATGTCCTTGGTTGACAAACGTCTTAAGCATAGAAGTTTGGTGTAAATTTTGCTTCAGTAAAGGCTAAATTATGATAAACCTTAAGTTTAAATCATTCCCAGCAGATTTAGTTCAAGTGATGAGTATATCAGAATTTTATAAAGTCATTTTCTGCAAGAGGCCGTTTAAAACCTGAAAACCAATTTTATTGAGTAGATTCTTGAAAATCGTGTTTATAATTTAAACTTATAAAGACGTAAAAACGTGTACACCCTCACTGAAATTAATGCCGTAGAGAAAAATAATTAATATTTTTAAAATGTGTTTGATGAAGATTGCTTATGTGCTATCTCTAGGTATAACTTCAATATTGATCACATCAAACAATACTAAATCTGCTCATATTAAAAACAGAGAATCAAGAGATGGGAGCCAACCAATAAATTCTTAGAGCAGTACTTCATTATCAAAATAGCATCACTGGCACCCCTTGAAAGACAATACGCAGCCATAAACTCTATCAACTCTTCACCTTTGCTCGATCATCTACTCAGTCCCTTATTAAAAAACACTGAAAAATAGGTTTTAAATTTGTAAAATGGCGATAGAGCAAATTAAAGTCAGTGGAAGGCCATTGTCAGAGGAGTGGAATTAGTAAAGGGTATGCTACTGATTCAAGGTCCTCCTGGTACGGGCAAGACATCAACTATCCTCCATATTATCAATGAGAGGAATCACATTATCAAAGAGAGGAATTAGATCGCCTACAAGAAGATAGTAGTTTGCACTGCATCTAACAAGGGATGCAACAATATCGTTGAAAAATTAATCACAAAAAAGCAGACGAGTGGACTACTGAGGATAGGAACAGTGTCCGGGAAGGATGAAAATTTGTTAAATTATCACTTGGATACTCTGGCATAAAAAAAGATAATGCGTAGTAAAGTTCCATTTATTGACGTTAAAAATACCCTGAGGAGTTAGAATCTGTGGTAAAATGTGGATTTCTTGATATAAAGGTTAAATTAGAAAAATGGCTGGATATTGAGGGCAGTATTATATGAGTTTGTGTAGAAACTAGAGTGTTAGCTAATAACAAATCAACACAATAAAAAACTGTACAAAATGATTAAATTTCTGAATGAAGGAATAAAAAATTAATGTAGAATATTGCACGAGTCAATTCATTATAAACATGCACAACTGGAGATCATAAAGAACTCAAAAACCATCATTGGCACTGCAAACGCCTTTGGAAAGGACATAATTAAAAAATCAATAAAGGATAAAATTGATATTGTTATCGTGGATGAAGCAGCTCAAGGCACATAATTTTAGTTTTTAGTTCCGTTATAGGCTTCTCTTGCAAAAGCAGTTATCCTTGTCGGGGATCACAAACAACTTTAGCCTACTGTCTTCACTACTAATCACGAATTCAGCAAGGTATCAAGGAGTCTTTTTTAGCGCTGTATTTAGGTCGGCAAAAAGCCTGACTTCCTGTCCACACAGTACCGAATGCATCCAAGGATATGCAGCTTCCCTTCCTCAAAGTTCTATAACAACAGACTGAAAACGGTGTGGTTATCTAGGATCAAGTAGCCGCTTCCTCGTAGATACGAGAGCAGGACAATCTTTCACGATATCCATGGTACAGAACAGAAGAAAAATGGGAAATCTATTAGCAATGATCGTTAAGCAGAGTTCATAGTTTTATAATTGTTGCCTTAACTGCTCAGAATGAACCTAGAAGTGGGGGTGATCAGCTTCTACCGTAATCAGGTTAAGAACATTCATTCGATGATGAACAAGTTTTAAGAAAGGAAGCAAGAGAAAGTTACAGTCAACACGGTCGATGGGTTCCAAGGGCAAGAGAGGGATGCGATTGTTATTTCTTGTGTGAGAGCGAATAAGGATGGGAGAGTGGGATTTTTGAAGAACAGGAGGAGATTGAACGTTTCAATAACTCGGGCAAAGTAACTGTTGATTGTGGTGGGCAATGGATAGACCTTGATGAAGAATGTATTATGGAGATAGTTCATTCAGCACACTCTCTCGCAATGAAAACCAATATCAATATCTATTCTATGGAAAAATTTACCTAGCGTAGCCATTTGATATTTGATAGGGACTGATTTGAGTTTCTTAATGATATCAATCAATCTTTAGTTTTCTATGTAGAGAAAGGAGAACTGATCTGGTTGAATCCATTAGTTGGCTCGTCTACCCACCACCCTTAGGATGATGAAAGGGCAGACTGCAACCTGCAATCACTGTTGATAATAACTAAACCAGATTGTAATTAATCTATTTGCCACTTTTATCACTCAACTGAATTAATAGAGAAAGGGGGAATGTGTTGATGAGTATCCTCGTGCACTATGTATAATATGTGGATATGAATGTAATCGTGCATTCTCGAGTGAATATGGAGACCCTATAGAATACAATGATTATTCAGATTTAACTTTTTGTGGTTATTAGATTATTTTCCACTATCCCTTTTTTGAGTATTCCCTAAGGGGTTGGGGTTGGGGGTTGGGGTTGGGGTTGGGGTTGGGGTTGGGGTTGGGGTTGGGGTTGGGGGTTGGGGTTGGGGTTGGGGTTGGGGTTGGGGTTGGGGTTGGGGTTGGGGTTGGGATAATCATTTGCTTAAATAATTCATCCGGCCCACTTAATCAGCTTATGGCACCCGAGTTGTTTCAATTCCCCATTTTCCTATTCTTAGTCTTAACAATATTCAACGATGTTTATTGTTGTTGCTTCTGTTTTGTTTTTGTCAAAAACAGTTCCGTTAAATAATAATAATAATGCCCCCCATAGTATCAAAGGAAATTATCATTTGCTGAATATGAATATTCACATTGGTAGTATCAATTCTAGTGCGTATGGGCAAGATCATAAAGAGAGTCCTAAGAACTTAATAGATATCTTAAAAAAGTACCAACCCTTAAAAAGCTATCCAAGAGCTGTTATCTCAAGTATCTTACTTGGAAGGATCTCCATCAACAAGTCAATTGTGAGCAGGATATTTGGGTCGAAAAATGTGTCTATGTAAAAACTAAATCCCCCTTTTGAACTAAAGGTCGAAAAAACTGTTATGAATGATCGAACAAATAATAGAAGGCTGACTGACAGGCCTGAAAGGAACAAAATTTTGAAGATTTAAAAGTTACCACTGATGAAAGGAGTTAATTCATAAAGATTATTGCCTAGAATGTGGTGCCCTTCCATTCCGACTGTGTCAGTCCCAAGAACCAATGTTAAAAGAATCAGTATAAATGCATCCCAATCTAATAGGAAGGGATTAATCGATTCTCTGTAGGGATGGTAATGGCCTAGCACAATATAGTACAATTGATAAGTGAAATATAATGTTTGTGGTAAATGTTAAAAAGGCATATTATTATTTATTTCTATAGACTTAAAAGAATTAATATTGATCATACTGGTTAGCCTCAAGAAGAAACTTCAAAAACAAGATAGGACAGTCACAACTGAAAGAGTCGACTGGATGTGCACATGGAGCTCCCTCTTGCAGCAGTCAGTCAATCTTCAAACTAGCATTATGGCGTTGACATTCTCTTGATTGATGCTAGGATGGCTCCACATTCATATTAATTGATGTCATATTATTTACTACTGATGAGTTTTTTATCATCTTCTTTATTTAACAGTTATCTTTTGAATTTATGAGCAGTGCAAAGAGGTTCTTTAACAGCATCATCAGTAAATTGTCAGGGTCAAAACAAAAAGAAAAAACTGATACTGATATGCCTCCCTCTCCAGTCTCATCTCCATTCAAATAGGAGGGTTAGCCCGTCCAAAAGAGAAGGAGCAGTTCAGTGACTCGAAGGGACATGTCTGCAGAAATGGCATAGTTGTTAGCCCTTTAAAAGGAACATAACCAACGTTCAAAGTAGAAGTTGGCAAAACGAGTCAGTCTACTCAAAATAAAAGCCATGGAGTAGACAATTAATCGGACCTAATAACAGCAAGCAGAGGAAGAAATCCCTGTCGATAAAAGTAGAGTAAGTCAGTTGGCTAATCACTCCTTCTCCTTTAAGGACAAACTTACTATGATCTAGTTGTAAGATATTGTAGTACATCCAATATCCAGACATACGGTTTAGCCCGATCATGCGCAACAAAAAAGCTATACTCCTACCAGACCGTGCTCAGTCAAAAAGTCCAAAGCCAAAGAAAGTGCTCTTTGGAGAACACTGCTTGACGTCTGTCCCTTCTGTAATTAGAAGGTTTCTGGACAAGGTAAGCTTTTACGCTGCATGCACAAGGCGCATTTGTAATGTGTTAAAAAAAACAAGACTGGCAATTACTGCAACTTATGCAAAAATGGTCTGGCACATTGATTATTGGCAAAGACTTGTCAAGTGTAATAAATAAATAAAATTAAATGAACACTTTTTTGGTGCGTTCAAGGCTCGAAGAAGAACAAGTTATGGAAGGCTTAGCGAGATCAAGAGAAATTATTTAGAACACGAGACTTGCTCAGTACGATCACCATCAGGCCTGCTAAGTCATCTATCTTTAGGAACATCTTAAGAGATCTCGGCAAAAAGAAACTGCTGCTAAGATGCATCTTAGGGACATTGAGGAACACTAAAAGCAACAGAAACTGCTTGGAAAACCATCGGAAAAAGAGAGTATAGAAGTGGCAACTATCACTTCTCAAAGTGCTATTCGCTCAAGGAAGGTGGCTCTCCTAGCAGCCTAAAGAATTCAGTTGGCTAAGGAGAGGACATCAAGGGTTGAAAGTAAAATGTTTCAGCCCAGTTTGCCATAAAAAGAAGTTCATCATATATTGTACTCTTGTGAAAAGGTGGATGATGAGTTGTCTGCTTTGAAGCTAAAAGAACAAAGGCTAGCCAATTAGGCTGCTGAGGCTCGTTTAAAGAGTAAGAATATGATGAATGGGCTTCAAACAATGAGAGAAATGTATCGAAATTCCATGGGCGCCGAAAATGGTCTTACTTCATCTCACCAGAAATACTAACTTAGCCGAACTAGGCTGGATGAAGAATTGCGAATCAGGAGAGCAAATTTAGACAGGCAGGAAAGCTAGTAAAAGCTTATGAGGTTGAGATCAGGACGATGATTTACTTATATATTTTTATTAACTCGCTTATCTATACACAAGTATAATATTATAGTCAGTCAGCGCCATTGACAGATCGCCATCATCCCGAGGGTAAGTATAACCAGCATAGCAGGTGGACATTCGTCCAACATGGCTAAGAAAACCCCTCCCCCTAGGTAGCTTGCAATACCCCTTTCCTAGGACAATCTTAGCAGGACTGCGCTATAAACGGTCAGTTTATATAACTTGAGCAGCACGCTTTGATGGAAATTCTAAAATTGTAACCGAGCATGACTGCTGAAAATAGTTTATTCAATACTTAGAGATAGTCCGAAAAGAGCCAGCGGAGCCAAATCTGGTCAGTGTAGGACTGAGAGTGCATTCTTTATCCATTATTTTGGAGAGGGAGTATCCAAACAGAGCTGCCCACACCCAGTACAGAACAGTCAGTGCACTACCTTGCTTTTCCTCTATGAAAGGCAGAAAGTGGAGGTAAAGAAGCGATTGTAGGAATACGTCATTCCAGTAAAGGGTTCCAATTAGGGGAAACGCTATTATCTGAAAAGCAGACAAGACAAGCAAAGCTAAGATGAGGGTGGTGACTGAGAAGGGTCGATAGTATGGAAAGAGGTCAGTAAGGAAAGTTCGAACAGGCGGTTCTGGAAATGGTTTCTTTTAGACTGGGACCGGAGTAGGAGTAGGCACCGGCTTTTGGTTGGACAGTTCAAAAACAACATCCTCTGACTCTGGCATTTTATATAATTAAAAGTTTATGGGTAATGACTAACCGTCAATCGAATTGGTGCATAAGGTCCTTGGCCCACTGAAACTCAACCAACCTAATGGATAAATAACCTTGTTCATGGAGGGTGTGCATTAATGGCACTTGAAGGCATGGAACAGCCATATACATGCCTGCCAGGCTTTCCGAAGGGTCTGCTTGATGTGGCCTCTCAGTCATAAATACAAAAGCATCGGATTCTGTGGATAGTTTGGGCTGTTGATGATCAATTTTGAGGATTATCGGATGATCCTTAGCGAAGAGATTGGAAACCGACACCAGGCTCGGCAGTACTACAAAGAGGCATAGATATGGTACATAGTTTATTGTCTAACTACTGCTCTTGTGCAATTCGAGGCGTAATCACTTCAAGCAGGGGATATAGCACCAAAAAGTATTATGGTCAACAAATCAGGGCAGGTCAAGCTGTTATGCTCATTGTCCTCGCCGAAGGAGTTGCATAAAGTATTCACTAAAACCCTCACATTCAAGGCCCCTGAATAATGCGGAATTGACTTATTCACCATGCCTAGATCTGGCTCTCCAGCTGACTGCTTTCGACTGGGACTTACTATACTTTAAATTGCCACCATGCTACCATCCAGTAATCTGTATGACTAAAATCCTGATCAATCGGTGTTCGATAGCTAGCGTTTTTAACAGCGGATTCAGATGATGGCAGGGAGGTACAGCTAAGGCCTTAGTGAAATTGTGAGACTGCTGACTACACTAGATCCTACCGAAAGGATGCGGATGAGGGATCTCGACAGCCTGCTTTAGCCACATGGTGATAAAATTCGGCAAATTAACGATTTCATCCTGCCAAGAAAAACCTTAATGGGGTATGCCTCTGGGGCAAAAACCATCCAGGTAGGACAGGATCAGCTACGACCTCCAAGGGGAGTGCTCTTCACAACAAAAAAACAATGAACTGTTGATTTAATATGGAGGTGGTTTAAAAACAGAAAGGGTGCAATTGCCGCAATAGCAAGTGTCGCAAGCACTACTGTTAATGTTTCGCAAGCGGGTCCTTATGTGCCTCGCACTGCAGGTGCCAAGATTGTCTGAATTTGGATCCTTAGCATCTACCTCGTCGGACAAGTCGTGAAGATTAATTCAAGGTAGCTTGTTAATCAGGGCTGCGCTTGCCGAAAATCGAACTGTACAAAAAAGTACTGCTAATGCTTCAGTCAGGGCAAAAACTGCAGTTAGTTCTGCAAGTGCTAAAATTGCCTCAACTCAACATCTCTTGGAATCCACAGCCAATCCCTTTCTGAACTAAAGCAGAAAGGAAATGGAGCTATCGCTCGTAAGACACTGACCAGATAGCCTGCATCTAGCTGAAAACAAATCTGAACTTATGGCGATTCTAAGGATTCATGAGCGTAACGAATAAGTGCTGCGGAATCTGTCAAACCAGTTATTGCATGCAGTCGCTAATATACACTGTAAGGAGGAGCAAATGTATGAGTGCTTCTTAAAGGAGGAGGAACATTCGGAGCAGATGGAATAACAGCAAGGCAAAGAAGAGTGGGAGGAAAGTAGGCTGCATAATGAATAGACCAAAGAAGGGGATGTCAAATGCGTGCTGACAGAATTCATCCGAATCCTTAGGCAGATCGAATAAGACGTCTGATTTTCGTTATCATCTAAGCAGATCTCAGTCAAATTATTCCTAGACATGTCAGTATAATATACCCCACCAGTAGAACGATCACCACTACTGGCAACACCCATCGGTTTTCATGCACTCGTGCTTCCCTCTCAAGTATAGGTTGGCTTAGCGATTCAAGCTCCATTTCAATCTCTTTCAATCCTATCCGCTAAAAGTATGGTCCAAAAAGCTGTCTGAAGTGATCTGAGCTTAAGTTAAACCTACTGCTATCTTTTGCTATTTGTTCCTTCTCAGAGTCTCTGGTAGAAAGACCTCCAAAGGTGGCTGTGCTCTAGTACATGAAGCTAATCAGTCCTAGTAACATTTTTTAAATAGTCCATGAAGAAACCCATTCCTCAGGGTGATGAGAGGTGAAGCTCATACAGATTTTGAGGTTGGTCTTGAACCTTCCGTTTGGAGTTAAGAAGATCAGGTTAGGCGGCCTCATCGGATAGTCACTGGGGATGTCTATAACTCCATGGTAGATTCCTTCTCGATAAGGGACATCAAGGCCATAAATACAGAAATGCCACTGCAGCATATTTCCTGGCTCAGGAATTGCCACTACGTTTGGGATGCCGTGTTTCTAAATGGCATTCAACTAGGTACGTAGTCTTTTGACAGCAAATAATTCACTCATTAATTATAAGATGGGATATAGTAGTAGTTTCTTGCATTATCAAATATCAAAGTAGTCTGAACACACTCCTCACTAGGGGATTGCCCTCCATCCACTCGTTGCAGTCAATTATCATTGGTCTTTCCAGGTCCTTTGGTTTGTATAGCAACCCTTACAATTTGCGAGCCTGCGACATCCAGAACTACACTCTGAGAGAACAAGCTCTGCCTCCTCTCTAAAAATGAAGCAAGGCTTGGAGAACAGATTGGCATGTTTCAGCTCTTTTTCTTTTACGCAGGAGTATATACTGAATTCCTCGTTAGGTGAAAATTTTATGATCTTATGCAGGCTGATTTTTGCCTCTGTTCAACTTGACTTCCCGGGTTACAAATTTACGAATCTGTGTTATATCCATCTCCTAGGACAACTGCCCCTTGAGCAGCATATCTCGAGCTGCCT
The DNA here is from genome assembly GCF_963383615.2 of Lipophrys pholis. NCBI lineage: Eukaryota > Metazoa > Chordata > Actinopteri > Blenniiformes > Blenniidae > Lipophrys > Lipophrys pholis. Next base: position 4,466 of record NW_028292030.1, on the reverse strand, counting down.
TCACTTCTAAAATCCTGTTTGTTGTTCTTTTGAAGAATGGCTAAATCCCCACTTTTGGATGGTCTTTCCCAGTCTCTAAATAATGATACCACCCATTGATAATCTGCTGCGATCTTTCATAGTCGATTAGTCCGGTCAGATCCTCAGCCATTTAGTACTACTCTCTTGTGAAATGAGGCTAGATAGGATTTTTTTTGAACATCAGCTGTTACAAATTCTAACCCTTTTAGACTTAGGTGAGCCAATCCTGGATAGAAACTGGGACTGATTTGAGGAAAGTACGACTTGTAGCCTTGGCAAGATCACTACAGGATTTTAATTCCAATGGAGGAAGAGCCATCATCTCTGAAAAGCTTAATGATCTCAATTTTTGCAGCTGTGAAAAGGCTCTTCTAATAAAAATCATTAATTCACATTAAACCTTGGGCATCTTCGAAGGAATGCAAGATTCTGCTGATGCAATAATTAGCGCTTAAGGGATAGTTTCCTAACTTAACTGCCTGGTCCATGTAATCCACCTACATTGTAGGATTGCCTTTTGATACCGCACCTACAATAAAAGTTGCATCTTTTTTACCCACTAGCTCCACTAAATTTGTAACTGAAGTGTGTTCTCCTTGTGTTGAAAGGGCAATGCGAGGACCAGTGGGAAGGTACTTGGATACTGGGCTTTTGATAACTCTAAGTAGCACCTAACTTGACTCCTCTGCACGTATTTTGAACTTAGATAACAACTGTGCGAAGAGAGGAGCGAATCTAGAATAAGTCCGTGGAATGCGGGTAGCCGGATTTACTTCAATTAGTTGATTGCAGCGAGTGTGGATATAAACTTTGACCTGTCCAAGTCTGTTTAATGGACTGTCTTGCAAAGTGAGTAGACATTGATGGACAATATCAGGCCGGTAGTTGGTCAGGGTATCTTTGAGTTTATTCTGTATGAAATTCCTATGCTCATCAGCAGAAAGAAGAGTTTATTTACCTTTGAGCTTGACAGTTTGTAAGTTGGCTTGTTCGAGTACAAAACAAAGAGTACGTTTTTCAACAATAAGGGGCCTTTCAACTTTTTCCTATTTGTCCATTCAGAATTGATCAATGGCAATTGTCATTCAACATTAGGTCATGAATAGCTTAAAAGAAAAATAGGTTTTTATCATTAGTGTTAATGAATTGATTGGAGTGCAAATTTCAAACCGGGTTAGATGGGATTTACTACTGGTTAATTTTATGCAGGTGACAGAGGTGACCGATGAGATGTTCCTTCCCTCACCAGTAAGTCCTTTTTCCCTCACTAACATGATTTCGCCTGGCAAATACTCGCAGCTGAAATTACTCTTCACCTTACACATCCTACTAAGTAGCTCATTACTTATCTTATGGAACTCTATATGCACGGACTTGAGAGGTTTAATACCCTCTAAGATGAGCGTTACGCATTCTTTAAGAACAAGATTGACAAACTGATGATAAATCCCGCTGTCCTACTCACTTTGACTCAATCAGAAAATCCTGTTGAAAGAGAAACTTAATAATTCAAGAGAAAGCATGCCTAACAGCGCAGACAAAACCTTAAACTGCAAGTGGTTATTTCTTAGGCTGATTAGAACTGTGTGGACAGTCTAATAGCATCAGACAAGGTTTCTTATTCTCGAATCGAACAAAGGATAGGGGATTTAGTTGAAGAGCAGAGAAACTCGCTCCAGGGCAGGATAGAGCGTAGGAGAAAGTGTATGACCTCAAAAGCTTCCTAGTAGCCCTTCAAAAAGACTAGTTCAAAAGACATTTCAAAAATGGAGTTTAGTCGCAACAAGCCCTAGAGCCCGATAAAGCGGATAGACAATCGAAAGAGGGCTAAAAGCTAACAAGCGCAATAAAACAAAATAGACAAGGAGGGAATGAATGGACGGAAATATTCTTTTGGGATTTGATTGTGATTAAATTTAATGCCAATCATCAAAGTACCAAGCGCTACTAAACTATTAAAGAGAAAGAACTCCTGCTCTTACATCGTCTCAGATGTTCAGCCTGCCTTGGAATAAACTCGAAAGGCAATCGGAAAGTTGAAGAGATTATAGTTGTAAAAGCTAGAAGTCAAACCCTATCAGAAAGAATACTTATTTTAGTTCAAGGGTATGTTAAGCAACAATAAAATACTCATGGACATGATAATGAAAAAGCAAGACACCCATAAGTAGAAGAAAAAGCATATTGACCTTGTTGATCATAATTAGTACTTGGAGGTGGAGAAGTCCTGCAATAGCTTAATTGCTTTGAAGCTAGCTGCTATACAACGCAGGGAGTCAACTACTGAAATACGGAGGCAAAAGGCTTACATGTAAATCCAACGCAATAACAGGATATAACATATGCCATTATTCAGAAAAAACCTGCAGAAGGTGCTACTATAGCCAATTCCCAGGAACAAGAGTCTGCATACAATAAGTCACAAGAAGAACAACCGTAGTCTTTGGTTCAATCCTTTATTATATAATTGAAACTGTAAAAAGAAAAAAAACAAATTATTTTTTAATTCATTTGTTTTCATGATAAAGCATAGCCAGTCCAGTCATAGTACAGAGATCTTATTCTGTCAGGATAGAATCAATCCATTCACTTTTTATTCCATCTAAAGGCTCATTTATCTTACCCACTCGATCAGACAACTTGTAGGTCTAAGAAACTAGCATAACTTATTTTCCCAGCTTTTTTGCCAATGCCACTGCCAGCCCTGCTCCCTTAGAAGTATAGATAGTTCCCTTCACACTCAGTATTGAGCACCCTATCAATATATGAGTAGCCCATGGTACCATTTGAAGAAGGCCTTCTTGAGTGGTCAGAATGGAATTATCACAATTCCTGGCAACAGAATTTTGGCAGGTGATTACTGTGGATTGGAGTTAAAACCTTGTGAAAATGTAATGCTTGGTGGCTATAAGAATTTTATTCGTGGGAAGGAAATATTTTTTTGCCAAGTTTGAAATAAGCTCTTGATCGTCAGCCAATTTTGCTTTGAAACTTTATTCATCTGAGTTGAATAGCTTTTCTCCCAAGATATGAAACCTGCTTGGCTTACCTAATTGAAGGGGTTCATCACAGAAGGTTTAATCGAAAGGATCAACTCTGAAAAGCGGGTTGGTGGTACCTGGTGGTGCATGATGAACAATGGTTAATGGTGATTGCTGATCCGTTGTCTATTTCTTTTATAATGGTTAGAGCTGGGTATTAAGTTTGTCCTTTGCTCTGATTTCTTGCTTGATTTTTTTTTTTCGAGCCGCCTATTCCTTCCAATCCTGTTTTCTGGATTTATCCTCAGTTGACATCTTGATTAAATATATGATAATGAATAAAGATGAGAGCAAAGAAGTTAAGTCATTGGTGGAGGAAAATCGTAAGGAGGATATAAGACACAGACAAAAAACAGATTATTTTAAAAAAATTGAGAGTCTCAATCCTGAAGTCTGTGACATGAACTAGATTAGCTACTGTCCCAAGGCCAGGAATAAAGATAAGATTGATAAGATGAAAAAAAACAGGGAGTCAGCCAACCGTTCCCGAAAAAGAAAATAAATTTACCTCAAGGCATTATAAACAAAGCTCGATGTCTTTAGCAAGGAGAACTAAGAATTAAAAGATAAGATTAGGTGCCTATAAGAGGAGATTGTTAAGATACACCAGAGATACTTGCATCAGCAGTAGGATGATATAGGCAAAGAGAGGATTAAAATAATGAAGACTATAAATATTTTTAATCCTCTGGATATCAAAGCCACGTAACAACTGCTCTAGAATGCTAATGTCTCTTGCTTATCAGTGTACTATGGGATTTTCAGGAGTCTATCGGAAAAGAAAAGCTGATCGGCTTTTTTAATAACTTTTTGATAACTTCATGCCTTGCCTGCATTGCCTCTTTATAAGCTAGGATTCTAATGGTAGTATCCTCTTTGAAAAATTACCTCGAGATATTCCTGACAGCTAACTCTGGTTTGATCAGCTACTGAGGTTAGTGAATCTAAACAAAGAGCAAAGACTTCAGAATTAATTTTTAACCATCAGGCTGAGGTAAGAGAAGTATAAGCTAATAAGGATAATGAAACAATTATGGTTAAACTTTGACTTGCTGAACAAGGTTGGCAGCTAGATCGACCGTATAGTACTGGCTTCTCTCAGCATATTAAAACTGTAGCAGATGATTCTCTTGATAAAAGTGTTGTAGAACAATTCCCACCGCAAGGAAATGAACTTTTCGACTATATGGAGGAAAGTAACAATCTAAGATTAACTGAATTAGCTTTTCATATGATAGAATGATTTGCTTTGTAAATCAATCTCTTTATTTATATGCTTTTATTCATACTCTTGCACTCTGCCTTCCTTATCGATGGGGGTTGGGGTTGGGGTTGGGGTTGGGGTTTGGGGTTGGGGTTGGGGTTGGGGTTGGGGTTGGGGTTGGGGTTGGGGTTGGGGTTGGG
>NW_028292031.1:0-10359 GCF_963383615.2 Lipophrys pholis | reverse complement strand
CAACTCAAACTGGGTGATCCTCAAACCACTTCTTAAATATCTAGAGTGCATTATCCTGCTCGAAGGCGCCACTATTACCAGAGAAACCATGACATTAGACCGTTTGTCAGTCTAATTTAAAAGACATGCAAGCCCTTGATAGTTCACCTTTCAATAAACTCATTGATCCAGTCATTCGGTCATTTTGATTGAAACATGGTTTGAAGGTGCTCAAATTATTTCTAAACCCACCCATCAATGCATCTTTATCCTGTTCAGCCAATCACAGCCAACTATGGGCAAAGGTAGCCGACACTTTGGACATGTCACTGGTCCATCACAGCCTCTGAATCCTATAATGTATCTGTTTTTGGAAGTCAATAGATTATGCTGAAGGGGTCTGCAGAAATGTATGTCTAAGTAACATCAACATGGATTGTAGGACCAAATTTATCTGAATATTGCTAAAGTATCACACTGCCTTGCTGACTTGCCTTACTCCCTTTTCACCCTCTGCTAAGCCACACACCCCACATGTCCATCAACACAATGTGAAACAAAAGAGGATTCAACAGACTGGGCCACCTTATTTCATTATTCTATGCTGAAGTTCATCATTGGTTCAATCAGCACTGGAAACAGATCAGCTTGGGCACTCTGACTGAGCGGTCGCCGTGCAGCCTCATACACAACAAACCGTGTTGCACTGTGTATTTTCACACATTTCAATCAGGACCAGCGTTTACTTCAGCAGCTACAGTAGCTTGTCTGTTTCTCACACGCTGACCAGTCTTCAAAAAGCCTTGACCAATCTAATGAGGGTTTCCTTTCTTTAGACATATTTACTAATGCGGACAACTGCCATCTGTTAGCACGTTAGCACGTTAGCACACTACAAGAACTGCAGTTTAGGTGATGCTCACACTAAGTCGTCCAGCCATCACAATTTGGGCCCTGGTCAAGCTGTCAAATCCCTACAATTGCCCATTTTCATGCTTCACATAAGCTTTGGGGATTAGTTGAAGTGTCATGACACCATGACCCTATTGCCGACCCCAAAATTTACTTCGCATTTCGGTGATGTCATTTGTGCATCTTACATAACACTGAGTGCTCACGTCGATCCACCTGTCCGCTCCTCCTCGTCCTCCATATGTTCTTCTTTCTATCAAGTAACATGCTCCATAAAATTCTTTAACTTTTAATACTGCAGTCACCACATACATGCACTAAGGTTGTTTTTACAGTTTCTAGCACCCGGTGTCCACATATGCAGACATAATTTTGCTTTGTCTAGATCCAGATTCGGGTTTTAGGAGGTTAACGGTCCACCTATTAGGCTGTTTTACACAAGGATGGTCCGTATGCACTGTAAACACTCTGAGTTGGCTCATTGAGCTGTGCAGCATCAAAACAAACCGAGCGAGGGTTTCCAGTGCTAAAAGAAATAATGGCCGTCTTTAGTGAATGAGCCTCTCTCTCTCTCTCTCCCTCTCTCTCTCTCTCTCTCTGTCTCTTTCTATTTAGCCTCTAACAGCTTTGATACCAATCAACTTAATGACCCAGTGATTGTTTGGATTTTCCATTCCATTGTATCGGACACCATCAATCTGTTACAGTATGTGCTGTTTCGGGCTCTGAGGGAGAAACAGACAGACTGGAGGGGGGGTTTGGAGGGGGGGTTGGTTTAGAGCACAGTTTGACAAAGTGCTCACAAGCTTCCTTGGCCATTCGTATCGCTCACCCCTGTCCTGCCCCCCCCCCCCGCCCCCTTCCTCGCCACCCCTTCCCCTTCTTCGCCTTTTCTCCCCACCTCGCTCTGTTTGCATTGTTTTACCCTTTTGCTCGGACTTCAGGTAATAGGAAATGGCACTGACCCCTCCTGATCCCCCCGATTACCTTCGTGAAGCGTGAACGTGGTAAGGGATCACACATCAGGAGTTGAGCTGTAATTATTTCTGCGATGCCATCAGCACGGATCAATCACTCGGGGAGGCTGCTAGTGGAACGCCGCTCGCAGCCATGGACGGGGCCAGCAGCGACCCTCTTTGACTGACAGCTTTGGTAATTAAGTGATTGTATAGGCCCCGCCGACTGTTATAACAACCTTGTCAGGGCCAGTCTGCGTTTGAAAACACACTCAAATGAACGTGTTCTCAGACTCCCTGAGCATCTCCCATAATGTACCTCAGGCAGGAAGCGGAGGAAAAAAAATAAATAAAAAATAAACGCAACACTTTTCCAATGACATTGCATCCCTTGAATACTTGTCATAATGTGAGTAGCTTTTAAGAAAAATACTTCTCCACATAATTCCTAGTTTTGCTGCACCCAGTTCCTGCAGAAAGCAGAAATTCTAACACCAAACTTGATAACCGGTAAACAATGAAAGCCTCTTTTGCCCTTCTCCCTCATTGAATTGCATTTTGAATTGCATGATGTGGAATAATGCTAACTTGCACTTCAGATCTGAACCGGAATGTCACATGTTTCATTACAGCGTGACGCGTTGGAGGTCGGAATAATATACCGTATGTCCATCCTAAATGTCAGACCACTCTCGCGCCGCAACCTTTAATTCCACAGCTTCCAGGATGTAATTTTGGGATGGATTTTGATTTACATCATCTCATCTTAGCCCCTTTTTTTTTTATAAAAGAAAAAAAAAAAAACTGCCAGAGGAGAAAACTCTCCAGGTGTTATATGTTAATTTAGCTATAAAAGAGTAACTGATGCGAGTGTCCCCACGTCAGGCAAATGTGTGGGTAATTACTCGTCTGTTTATGATGGCAAACAGTCCTTCATTTAGTCTGAACTTTGGAATTGGCAGCCACAGTATTCAGGTCAGGTCAAATCAATAGTGGACAAGTCCACAAACTAATTAAAACACTTGATTGTAAGCGCCCCAGCTCCCATTCAGCATCCAGAGTACCTTACATATCCTGTGGATAGAGGATCGTTACCTCAGCTGCTTTGTAAAAGGCCTTTTATTTGCCACTGAATCGCAAACTTTTATGAAGCATGGCCACACATCTGAATCGCTGACAGATATAAATCTTCGTTACCTTTCATTTATACTTTTTGCAACCGAAACTAATCAGTTCACTAATGGGCTTGATGAAAGATGAGCGATGGGCTAATAACAGCGGGACTATGGGAATAAACTGGAGCTGCTGGTTGCGTCATCGAACTCATTGTCATAAATATAGTCGATCATCGTCTCCATTTGCACTGAGCATCGGATGTTGTTCGCTTGTTTGTGTTTTTGAAAACAAAGTTTCACAAACAGTGTTTGAAGCGGGTCTCTGTGTGGAGCCGGTGGTTTGTCTTGAGCTGATCTCGCTTCTTGAGTTCTACATTTCCAGAAAAAAAAACTGAAAAAAAAAACAAAACACATTTCTCATCCAAGGTTTTCTCATTATTTGTCGAAAAGAGTTTTTACCCACGATTAAACGGCTGAAAAGTCATTTTTGTTCATTGTCACTAAATCTGACCTTTCTGGTTCCACATGGTCACGGTAAAATGCGTTGAAACATTAAACAGCATGATAATGTTATAACACTATTCTTTAAGAACATTATAGTTATTTGACAGCTGCTAAAGGTCATCCAAATGTTGTTGGGTTTTTTTGTTTGTTTTTTTAGAGTGCAAAGCAAATCCATAACGTCTGACTGAGTAACTTGAACAAAAACTCAGTTTTGATGAAGTATGACTCCTGGGTGTGATTATTAAAAATGTCCATATCTAATTAACGGTGCTCTTTTGTAACGTTACAGCCACTTTAACGAATAACTACATTAATAATCATAATAAACGTCCTAATATCTGATCGGTGCATTTTTGTATTTTGTTACTGGAGGTGGCTGCAGGGTTCCAAATGTAAGTGTCATGAATGTGTTGAATCACGCTTGAACTTCTGGATGCGTTCGTCTCACAAAGCAGTTGGCTCAAGTCGATTTGAAAAGGACGAGCCGCTTTAAAACGATCCTGGAAACGATGCCTGAATGGAGGAGTAGAAGTGATGCGTCTTGCATTCCAGGGGCAGGAGACATTTGGTAGACGTCTTAATCCAATCCTGTTTTCACCCGTTTCCCCTCTAAACCACACACTCTGTCTGAGCTTACTCCGGCCTCACACACACATCACAAAAAAAAAAAAAGAAAAGAAAAAAGAGAAAGATAGAGACGAAGATTAAGTGTGTGATATTTGCCGGAGCCAAATACTTCAAAACACATAAGACCTCTGTGTACCCAGGTGCTAAAACCATCTTAAAGCTTCATTTTCACTCTTTTTTTTGTTTTTTCCCGTCTCTTCACTGAAAATAGTAAGTCATCATCACAACTGGCTGATGCGCCACAGCTCAAAGATTTCAGAGGATGTTTTTTGGGGGGGGGGGGGGGGTTGTGAACCGTCCTGAAAGATCCTCTTGCATGTGAAAAATAAAAACAATTGTCATCCTCTTAACTAGGCTGATCATCATGCATAATGGAGTCCAGGGCCGGGCTGGGATGCAGGTTTGACGAGGTCACGGTGGTCTCCCTTGACTTTACACATACCGTTAGAGAGCAGCTTTTAATCAATGTAATCCCCCTTCCTCCTCCTCCTCCTCCTCCTCCTCTTCCTCCTCCATCTGTCAAGGACAACTTGGACAGGTCAGTCGTCGACACTTTAGTCATTTTAATGCCACAAAATGTGAATCAATGAAACTCTGCCGTTTCACAATTTTACAAAAACTTTTACAGCTGTCGCCACGTTTCTTTTAAAATTTGAAAAAACTATTTTCCACAAAGTGGCATTTTGTTCTTCAAGTTAAGAAGTTTCAGTTTGAGATTTTGCTCTAATCACTTTATGTGACCCCCTGATGAGTGGCTGTAATACATTTTCAAATATGATCTAGTCATCTTGTTGTTTTGAAGGTCAGGACGGACACTAAAATTAAGTTTTTAAATGTTTTTTTTTTTTTTTTTTTTTTTTTTTGCCAGCCACTATTAGCTTTTCTATTTAGTAACAAAAGGCCAAAGTCTGTTTCGTACGTTTCACATGGATGTGATATTAACATTTTCCTTGAAAAAGATGATTTGGAGACAAATAATGCTACTTTTAGATATGTAATTTCAAAACGTGCTCTCTACCATGATGGAATCTGGTCTGATATTATTTACAGCCTAAATAAAAAGTTTTTCTTTGACTATGAGACACACACACACACACACACACACACACACACACACACACACACACACACACACACACACACACACACACACACACACACACACACGGTAATGAACCGTGGTGGTCTCTGTGCACTGGCAACTGTGCAGCCTGAAGGTCGCCAGCAGTGAAGCGACAGCTCACAGGCCAGAAGATCGATCAGGTGCCAGCGACTGTTGCACCGTCCCATCATCGACTATCAGCTGAGGGGCCAATAAGACGATACACACACACACACACACACACACACACACACACACACACACACACACACACACACACACACACACACACACACACACACACACACAACTGGTAGCGTTCAATCGGCTCCCGCGGCGCCTTAAAAACCTTGAATAAAAGCCATCGATTGGCGCCTGATTGGGGCCTCTGCGCGCCTCTGCGCGCGCTGACTGACGCGTTTAGGCATGGCTTTGATCCGGAGAAGAGGCCCGATCACGGACAGAGCTGATATTCTAATAGGACTCTCTCCACAGTGAGCCATGGACCCCCACCACCGCCACTCTCTATGGGTATGTTTGTTTTACACACCTCTCTCCTCCCACCGCCGCTCCGTGGCTCGTCTGGAAACCTGCGTAAAGTCGAGTAATGGCATTGAAACGTGAAGTTATTCGGCTGATGGAGAGGGCAGCTGAGTCCTCGCTGCATTTTTTTTTCTTCTTTATTTCCGCTCAGGAACTTCTTTTCATTTATTTTCATTATTTATTTATTTTTTTGGGCCACAGATTAGGCCCTTTTTGTCGCCGCCTAGCGGTCAGACTGTGCCTGCGCGTCTCGCCGGAAAAGGACACAAGTGTGCAGAGAGACAGTGGGGAGATAAATGCGCGTTTTGCGTGTCTGACGCGCACTACTCCACCATCCGTTAATTTAAAGACACTTAACTCGAATTAATAAGCCTGATTAGTTCGGTTTATCATCTGAGGACGGATTGTGATGGAAACGCTGCGTTTCAAAGTAACTCAATTTGGTATTGAATAAAAAGGCACCTGTATTTTTTAGTAGACAAGTAGATGATTAAAATATCACCACCGCTCTGCTGATGATCAGACCACATTTGAAGTAGGACGTTTAAATAATTGTAATAGATAAAATATGTGATGTTTGGTATTTTTTTTTATTTCCCGGTGCATTCAATGAAAATTACAATGTATAATGTGTAACTTTAAAATTATTCAGAATACTTTGAATAAATGTCACAATTTAATTGAATGCATATATGGGGAAAAAAAAATGAGGTTCGGTTTTAGTTTTAAATGAGCAATTAATTCTTCAGATTTGAACACAGCCTAAAATCAACATCCGCTCCACATGAATAATAACGTTCATCATCATCATCATCATCATCATCATCATCATCATCATCATCATCATCATCATCATCATCATCATCATCATCATCCGCGTCAACCTGCTGGAGAAGAAGGAAATAATAACAAACAGGAGATGAAAACTACTTCAGGAACTGGCCACAAATTTCGAGAATTCTGAGGAGATAAAAAGAAATTTAAAAAAATTAACCAGATTATTGTTTTGGGTTTTTTTTGTCACATAATTAACTGAAACATGAAGTTGCGGATGTGAAGTGTGTCATCCTACCTGAGCACACTGTCTGCTCTCCTCTGCACAATCCGCAGCCTCTTTGTCAGGTCGAGCCTCATATTGTTTCCCCTCCAACATCCTTCACATCCAAGGCAGGGAGAAGGAAAGGAAAGGAAAGGGAGGGAAGGAGAGAGGGAGAGAGGGAGGGAGGGAGGGGGGGAGAGAAAAAAAGTGCTGAATTTCTACTACCTTTGAACGCTCATTAGCGCCTCATAATTACTTTACTAATTAGGATGACATGGTTATTAACAGGATGCGCTGTCATGACAGTCACCACTACTCCTTCCCGCTCCTAAAAATATGTCGACCTTGCGGGGAAGATATCCATGAAGATAGATGCCACCCGTTACAGCCCGGTGTCATCAGGCCACAAACAAGAACCCCCCCCAAAAAAAGAAAAGAAAAGAAATTAAATTAGGAATAAATATGATTGCATTATTAACATCTCACAACAGATACATTTTATGTTAAAATAAAAATATTAAAAAATAATCAAATAGTACAGTATTTCCTACCATACTGCTGCCACTCCTGAGTTAGCCCCCATCTTGTTATCAGATGAAACTCTAATACACCAGATTTCTCTTTAATTTTTCCAACATCCTTCCCTCCGCAGCCTGGATTTCACACAAAAATGTTTCCAGCGCGGCATTAAAGCGCATGCATGTGTTTCTTTTCATTTTTTCTTCGTTTTTTTTATTTTTTTATTTTTTTTTAAGAGCTTTAGGCTACTAAACTCAACGCAATGGTTGGCTTGAACTGTCTAGATAAAGAAACAACTCTGTGATTGGTGGAGACTGCCGGAGCCCGGTCAGGCGCGGTCAGCCAATGAGGAGAGAGGATGAGTGGAGGGGGGTGGGTGGGAGGGGGGTGGAGGGGTGGTCGTGAAGGGAAAGGCGTCGAGTGTTTATTATAAAGGAGAAAATATTAATTCCCCCCTTGCCGTGGGCCGTGACGTCAGTATAGGAAGTCATTGTAGAGCAACACTGGAGCGATTAGCAGCAAAAAGGGGGAGCCTGATGTCGAGGAGTCAGCCCTGTGTATATCTCTCCATACGCCTCAACTTTTAACACAAAGTTCAATATCCAAACACAAAACGGGACTTGGACTTACGGGCGGACACACACTCCGCTTTTTTTTTTTTGCGCATTTTCCTCCTGAATGTAACGTCTTCTGGAACCGTATATACGTTCTTCTCCTGGATTTTGCCTCCTGTTGGTTTTGTATTTTTTTTTTTTAATTATTCTTATTTTTGTTTTTTAGGGTTTTATCTCCCAGGTTATATTCGTTTCGATTCTCTCCTCTTAAATAGTTTATTTTGTTATTGTTTTTCTTTTGGCTTACTTTGTCGAGGAGAAGCACCCTCCGCGGTTGTTATGAAGACTTCACTCCTCCTTTCTTAACATGGAAGCATCCAGCGGGTCGAGTTTTGGGATAGACACTATATTGTCCTGCGCGTCAAACTCCGGCAACGCGGTGCTCATGAACGGAGATTTCCGCCTGGGCGACAGCAGGACAGCGGACTTTAGGAGCGCCAGGCCACGCCGTCTCCGGCATGCTCGGAGATAGACACTGTGGGCACGGCCCCCTCTTCCCCCATCTCGGTCACCATGGAGCACCCCGCCGCCGCCGCCGCTGCCTCCGCCGAAGCGCATCTGGTGCAGGACAGCCTTCAGCATCACCACCTCCACCACAACCAGAGTGGGTTGCCGCTGTCGCCTCAACATCAGCAGCAGCAGCAGCAGCAGCAGCTCGCCGGGGCCGGCTGCGCCCCGAGGATTTCCACCTCCTCGTTTCTAATCAAAGACATTCTGGGCGACAGCAAACCGCTGGCAGCCTGCGCACCTTACAGCACCAGCGTGTCGTCGCCCCACCACACGCCAAAACCAGAAAGTGCCACGGCTCCGGACGGCTTCCGGCCCAAGCTGGAGCAGGACGAAAACAGGGGCAAGCTGGACAAAAGGGACGACATTCAGAGTGACATGAAGTGCAACGGTAAGGAGAAGGAGACGACGACAGGTGGAAGGGAATTGAGATTAAAATCCTCTGCTGGGAACCTGGGAACTGACAAAAACAACTACTACTACTACTACTAAGACAACACTAATAATAATAGTAACACTAATAACACGGATAATAATAATAATAATAATAATAATAATAATAATAATAATAATAATAATAATAATAATAATAATAATAATAATAATAATAATAATAATAGTTTTCGTGTGTTCTGAGCTTGCTTTATTAGCTTAATAGATGTGAAAACAGATGTAAGCCTGGTGATTTTCCCGGTGCGCGCTGGGCCTCCCTGGTGGGTCAATTAGAGAGATTATTGTTCTTCCTAGAGGGGGGATCAGGGCGCACTGAAACACGGCTACAAATAGAGATGGATTGATATATTGATTTCTCGTTTTCTAGAGAAACACGGGCCAAGAAAACGAAAACTTCAAGTGATAAATACGCTGCTAGTTCTATTTTAAATTACCCCCCCCCCCCCCCCCCCCTCCTCCTCCTCTTCACATAAGTTGGGGAAAAGTTTGACTTGCAGAAGACTCTGGTTTTATATAATTATTGAGCCCCAACATGTGTGGTATAATATTGTGTGGGATTTTTTATTTTATTTTTTTAAATCTTTCTACCGGTTTAAAAATATTATCCCTGGGTTTATTATAGGGTCTAAAGAAGAGGGGGACCGGGAGATCTCCAGTAGCAGAGACAGCCCACCGGTGCGCACGAAAAAGCCTCGCAAAGCACGCACAGCCTTTACCGACCACCAGCTGAACCAGCTGGAGAGGAGCTTTGAGCGACAAAAATACCTCAGCGTGCAGGACCGCATGGACCTGGCTGCAGCCCTCAACCTGACCGACACACAAGTCAAGACCTGGTACCAAAACAGACGGTAAGGCATCTTAATACCCGTTATCAATGTTATGGATTTGACACACGTTGAAATAAATGTTAGAAAACCACAATAAATACTCTTTGGAGTTGCTCATTTAATATTACTATTTTTCGGGCTCTTGTGTTATATTTTATTTTCATCATCATCATTAAAAAAAAAAGAATCTGTATTATAGTCTGGCACTGTTTTTAAAATTATTTCTACTTAGTGCAAGGCCAGTCAAATCGCAAATAATTAAATCTTGCAAACGTGTAATTTATTTGTATCGTCATGAAGCCAAAAATAATAATAATAATTTAGTTTTTTAAAGGGATTTGTAGTTTGACAAAAGATTTAAATTTAATATGAGACTGGCATAAATCGCTGCCTCAAAACATGAAAACACGAGTCATGTCGTAAAGGAATAAATGAGAAAGACTTTTTAAATGAATGTTAATTTTTTTAAAGGATATTTGAGCAACTTGTTTGTCAACAAACTCAGTGACGTGTGTCTTTATTTTGGATGATGTAACTTCTATATATTGCATCTGTGAAATGTTGTTTGTAAAACAAATTCTTTTAGACAGAGCAACAAATATTGGCTGGTATTTGTTGTGACGCACCTCTTGAAAAAAATGATTTGCTTCGCAGTTTGCGTT
>NW_028292033.1:0-39306 GCF_963383615.2 Lipophrys pholis | reverse complement strand
CCCAACCCCAACCCCAACCCCAACCCCAACCCCAACCCCAACCCCAACCCCAACCCCAACCCCAACCCCAACCCCAACCCCAACCCCAACCCCAACCCCAACCCCAACCCCAACCCCAACCCCAACCCCAACCCCAACCCCAACCCCTTCAAGCAGTTGGCTAAAAATTCAACATTTTCTAAAAAATTGAACCTCTTCCGCGCCATAAGTAATAAAACATCTCAATTTGGCCTTACTTGGCTGGCCGATGCTGTTCAAGAAGTTCTTGGTGGTGTCAAGATCTAAGGACCAGCTCAGGCCCTGTATGCCTCAACTCTCTACATCCCAGTTTGATCCATGTACGTACAAGAGCACTTGAATCGTCCATGCTCGTACTGCACATAATCGATTTCCTCGTCAAACAGTAGTGGTCCCCAGTAGACAACCTCAAATGTCTCCCTTCTTGCTTGCAAGTCATGGTCAAGTAGTGTTGCAGGTCAGGAAGCCATCGCTTGAGAATGAACAAGATGATGAAAGCCTTAGCTTCACTCACCAGGTTGTGGCCTCCCTGCAGAGAATAGGCTTCTTCTTGAGTGATTCAGTGAAAAAGTGAATCACATCTTTCTCAATCAGGTTGATCTGCTTGATGAGTTCGCTGAGGTCGCTCCTGACTCACACATGCTTCTTGAGAGAGGGGTGGATCTTCTAGTTGCGAGCTGTGTTGTGACAGTAGCAGTGGAAAAGAAGAGGAGCCAAGGCAAAAACGTATTGCTCTTTGTTTTCCATCACCTTTTAGTAGGCTTCTTAGAGCAGACTCAGGACTCTCTTCAATGTGCTTCCTGCATTGCCACACTGTGATTCTGTGGATATCCTCCAGTTGCTCAGTGATGAGCTTAGTCACTCATCGTCCTTGATGGCCTTGTGCAGATTCTTGGCCAGATGGAAGATGTTGAACAGGTGACAAATTTGCAGATCCCCCAGCTTCTTATGGCAGCGATGGCCATCTCTGTTTCCCTTTGTGTAAGTGGTTGTAGGTGACCTCTACGTTTTGGGGTGATGAGTTCACAAACTCACGATGTAGATCGCAAAGACTTAGATACCCTTCACGAAAGCGAATAAATTCTACTATCCGTTGGTCAGCCAGCTCCCTCTGGTTGTGTCGAGGGTTTAAATTGGCCAGTCCTAAATAGTTGCCCTGTAGCTTAAAGTAGTAGAAGGTTCTGCAAGTCGGTCTGTACCTGCAGCGGAATCGGACATAGTCAAGCCTTTCTTCTCTGCTCCTAATAGTCTGTGATCAAGACCTCTGAGAAAGAGGATTCTGACAACACTGCTGATCTAAGCAGGCCCTGTGAACCTTCTTTCTCTTAGATCGTTGAGAGAAAGTATAAAGTGGAAGGGGTTGTTTATGAAATGGTCGTCTTGATCATCCCTATCGTCGTCCAGCATACAGGGTCTTCGTAGAAAGGCAAATCATTGCCATCCATGATGTCCCCAAGTGCATCCAGATAGTGATCGAATGGTGCATTGGGGTCAACATTTCTATCAGCTCTCATTGAATGGTGAAATTCCAACCCCGCACATTCAAATGGACCAGAATAGGCTTAAGCCCATTCCATGCGGGGTTGGATTTACCGGATTAATCTATTAAACCATTATCAATTACATTAAATACCTTCTTAATTACATGGGGTTGATTCTAGCGAGGGGTTTTTAAAATTTGGGGCACAATCAAAAAGCAAAAAGAGGTGGAACAAATAAAATGAGAGCTGGGCTTAATAATCGATCACCCACCAATGGGGCATAATTATTAATAATTATCAAGGATTAATTATTAATTAATTAAAATGTGAACTTTTTCAAGTTCAGATATTCTAAATGTTGACTATAAATTAGCATTTCGAATGTTAAAGCTTGTATTTAAATGATGATAAGAAAACCTTCTTTTATTGATCAAGGCAAAGCCATCAATGTCCTCTTTATCGGTAATGAGGGTGTTGGCAAAACGGCTTTCCTGTCGACGCTCCACAGTGTTACTCCCTATTAGTCAAATCCAGTCACTACTTAAGGTGTGGATATGTTTGTCACTGAAATGTTCTGGATCAATTAAGATTTCCTCTGCCAATGTACAGTCAGGTCCATGGAAATATCAGGTGATCGGGAATATCTTCTCAGTAGTGCAAAGCTAGCCAAACAATTTATGTAACAATGTCAAGCGATCGTTTTTTGTGTTGACTTGACTAACATCAACAGCATGGCCTCTTTCGGATTTTTCATCAAGACTCTCTTTTATGATATCTAGCAGAGATAGCTTTTGACTAAACTGCCCTTCCTGATATTTGGAACAAAAATTAACCTCATCCCTTTATAAGACTTGCCTGCTCTAAAGGACAAAATCAAAAGCTTCTTCAGTTATTACTTTGAGAATCAGACCATCTACATCGCACTGGATAAAAGATAAATGGGCAGGATGTTGGTAATAGAAATGAGTCAGTTACCCAAGATTAAACAGAATTATTGGACCAAATGGGCCTGTATGGGGTATTACTAGTTCACTATAACCTGTGGCATTGACTTCGTTGACTGGATGAAATATGTCGCTCATTAATCTATCAGCTCTATTCAAGTCGATGTTTTAAATGGAGACGAATAAAACTAAAAAGACCAGCAATAATAATCCTTCCAAAGGAAATAATGATTGAGTAAATGCAATAATTCAATTGTAATACACACTATGTTTGGGGGCTTTATGACTTTAAGGAAGGACACTAACTTTTTTGAATGGCCTTCTGACACTATTAGAAAAGCAGCGCTTTATCTAATACTTGTAACGGTCTTTAATATTGCTCTTATAGCGTGATGAGTACTGTCTAGGTGTATTTGTCTATGGATTAGGAGAGAGTTATTTTTTTTTATTAAAAAGCCTTTTACAAATGTTTGATAGTTTTACTTACTATTTTTTTATGCTCAAACCCACTAAGATCAATCATCAACTATTCGATGTCCAAGCCAGCTTCCTTTTCTTTTTTCTTTTAATAGGGCCATAAAAATTGGAATAAGTGTCATGCTCAATCTAACCAAATTAGACCTAGTTGATGCCTCGTATTTGCTTGCTGATTAGATTCTTCGCCGGTTTAGTAAATAGCCTTTATAGTCTTGCTTGGTAGCTTTGAACCAAGAACAGTTCCGAGGCTGATAGTGAAGATTTTAAGGTTTATCCAAGAGATGTTAAATGACAGCAGAATGATAGTCAGGACAATGGCGAATGAGCAGATAGTTTTGGAGTGATGATATATCGCTGTGAAGCAATTGTGCAATAATCAGTTGTTGCTCAACATACTAGTCCATAAATAAAAAATAACAAAAAGTTAAGCACATAATCATGATCTCCTTCTATCACTCTTATCCAAAAACTCCTTCCACAATAATGGGCTATCTTCTAACCAAGAAAATCTCTCTTTCCTTTATCACGAATCTTTTAACAAAGGAATCTGCTACACAAAGGTTGTCGTATCTGACTTGAAATTATTCTGAAGAATCGTAGAGTTGTTCAATCACACTATTTGATTAAACTGGTTTAGTAGTTCCTGCCAACATCAGAGTGACATGAGGGAACTTGTTATCTACTTTATACTCCTCTTGTGGCTTGACTAGTCCGCAAATCAATTGCTAAGGGCTTATTACGAACCCCTCGATTTTATTAATTGCTTCTTGTTTTTCTCGTAGTCCTTAAAAATTGGGTGAGTGAGCAGTTTTTCATTCTTTCCTATGAAAAGGCAAGTGACATGCAAATTTTTGACAGGCTTGTATGTCCCTAAAACGATTTCCTATGCTACTTTGGCGAGTTCAGGTTCGCCAGTCTTTGATAAAGTCCCGATCAATGTACTATCGGACATAATTCGCAGTCTTTTGTCTATCAAGAGCAAAAATACCAATGTAAAGAGGGTGATGCTTTTTCATATCCTTTGATTAGAAAATAATCCAATACGCACCTGTCAGAAATGCCACAGCTATACCAAACAGAACAGTGCTCCCTACAAACTATTCAACCATCGACTGCGAGATGCTTCGTATACCATCCATAAGTACAGCCCTATCATGAAGAAAAGGGCTGTTCTTCCTGCCTTCATCTTATATTATAATGGAACATATCGAAAGGAGATACGGTCGCTGTAGGAATGACGGGGAATGTTGTAGGGATAAATGTCCGTTCGACCATCCAAAGGGCAAGAAATTCGTTCCTTGTCCTGACCAGGAAAAGTGCAAAAACCTTAAACGCTGCATGCTTTCTCACTATCATAATATCCCTTGTGAAACAGATTGTCAACGACCCGACTGCAAATACCTACATACAAATGACTGCCTATTTGATGGGGTTTGTAGTAGAGATAATTGTGATAAGAGACATCGAATTGGCACTGTAATATAGCCATGCAGGAGGAACAAATGTGTCGATAGAACTTGTCGGTATTCCCACTTGGACAGGAGAAAGGAGTAGTTACCTATAAAGGTAAAATAAGTGAAGAAAGTGGTTCGCGACAGTGTTTAGGTAAAATAAGCAATGGATGTGATACAAATTAATGAGGATCGATAAGTCAGAGAGATTTAGATTAGATAGGTCAAAGCGAAATAACCTGCGAAATAAAGAATTGATGAGAGTGGACGTAGGTCTAGGCCAGCCAAAGAGTAAGAAGATGGGGATATGAAAAAATACCCGAAACATCGGAGAGATAGATAAAGAAAATAGTATAATGAGGAAGGGTAAGAAAATTAATAAAGGAGGATGAATAACAGAGATCGAGCTAAAATGAGGCGAGAGAAGGAGCAAGCCGAATATAAAGAAAAAATGGAAGAAAAAGAGAGATACAAGCAAGAAAAATTAAGATAAAAAGAAATAAAGATGGAATAGGTCAGAAAAGCTAGAGAATAGAGACTTTAAGAAAAGCGGAAGAAAGTTATTGATATTCGTAGCGACTATAAAAATCTGGAAGAAGGCAAGCCATGAAAATCTAAGTCGTGGAACGACCCCCTCGTCCTCGTAAGGAGTTTGATTAATAAAGGAATTAGCGATAAAGAAAGCCTTACAAGAAATACGAAGATGAAGGGTAATATGATCGCAAGTAGCATCGCCATCATCATCACAAATACTAGCATTAACATCACAACAAGAGGAAGACCTGAAACAGAGCAAACACTCTGAACGAATCAACTCAAAGGGAAAGGTATAATCGAAGGAGTTAGCTAAATCAAGCCTTAGTATTGATTCACTGAACGATGAGCAAAAATTGGTGATGAGCAGGCTACAGTGCATAGTATGCATGGACCGAGAGAAGAGCTGCATGTTACTGCCCTGCAAACACATGATGTATTGCACTGAATGTGCAGAATTGGCTCTCAAGCAGAAGAAATGTTTTTTCTGCAACACAGAAGCTTAGGGGATTGAAAGGATCTTTTTCTGAGCTTGATGATGATGATAATATGAAATGCAAGCTTCTTTCTTCGAAAGGGTGCTGTGACTAAAATTGTAGATAAGATATTCATTTGTCTCAGATTATTAGTTGTTGAAAAAAATGGTGAAAAAATACTCTAGAGAGCCAGCTCATCAGGACAAGTCCTGTAAAGCATCTGCTTCTTAGTTGAGAGTGCACTACAAAAATACATACAACACTGCCCGAGCCATCAAGGGCATGACCCTTGCATAGGCCAAAAATTACCTTAAGGATGTCCTTGCTCATAAACGTTGTGTCCCTTTCATGAAATACTATGGTGGTATCGGTCGTACTGCTCAGGCTAAGGAATTTAAAAAGACCCTTGGTAGATGGCCTGAAAAGTCAGTCAGAGTACTTATGGGATTGGTTCAAAATATGTAGGCCAACGCTAAGCAAAAGCGATTGGATGCTGATACTCTGACCATAAATCATGTGCAGACAAATCGGGCTCCTAAGGGACGCAGGAGAACTTATCGTGCTCATGGTCGTATTGGACCTTATCTCAGTTCTCAAACACATCTCTAGTTGTGGGCCAGCCAGATTCAAAAGGACGTAAAGAAAGAAGGTAAGAAGAAGCAATTGGCAAAGGGTAAGATTCCAATCGGTTGATAAATGAAAATCCCTTATTTACAATATTTTTTTTGTTATAAATCTGAAAACAACAGAGAATGTAAAAATATATAAAAATTTTTGGAATGTGTATTTCAATGGGTTTAAAGCCTTCGTGTCCATCTGGCACAAATGCTCTGAAAATGTTCCTTCGCCTATTTTTAGGCTTACATATCTTTTAAATTGTTTTAGAGCATAGAAATGGCCATCTTCCTCTTGAACTGTTACAGCACAAGTTCATTGTTGATCTTTATATCCTCTTTAGAGAAGCTCTTCGCAGCACTCTTCAATTTTTATTGCTCAACAATCGTCAGTTCTTCGAACTATGAAGAGGCTGGGCAGGTATCCCTTAGCTCTGTAATGAACATCTCCTTGTGGTTTTATAGGGCATGGAGTAGTGAACTACGTTTGACCTTATACTCACTGCCTACTCTGCTCCTGTACTCCTTGAATCTATCCAGGTCCTGGTCACTGTTCAAAAATTTCTAGAAACTAATTCCCTTCAACTTCTAAAACTCTTTGATCCCTCCATGTTTAAAGCCAGTCTCATCCTTTAAAATTTTGAGCTTCTTCTCGGCCAGATCATGATGCTCAACAATGATGCGTTCTGCAGTATCTTCATGGGAGTCAAACTTTTTGGTAGCCTCTTTCAAAAAGGAAGGAATTGGTCCTCAACATAAAGGCAGCCTCCTGATTTTTGATGATAGAGTCAATGTGATCCTTGTCGCTTAAATAGATATGTTAAAGACGGGGATCATTTCCACAAAGATACTGTCCCATCTATTGATTTATTTTATAACAAGCCTGTAGGCGATCAATTTATACTATCTCATCTTGGCTTGCCCATTATGTATGAGTAGGTGCGCTGGGGAATTGAAAATCCAAGCACTGGTGGGTAGATGTTTGCTCCCAATAACATCTAGCCGATGATAGTGTGGTCGAAGTTGCGGAGGTTGTTTGTGCTCTCGTTTACATCTAAACTGCTTTAAGAAGAAGATCTGCGGTCTCTTGATCTACCCCTTGATCTTGATCTCCTTCTCTCATGAGGGTTACAACCCTTGCATCCACATACTTTACATCCTTCAATTGCCACCCAACTCTTCCTCTGATTCTTTGGTAGTTGACAAAAACAAGGCTTGTTATTATTTGACTTTGTTGTTCTTAGCCTTTTCACATTTGTCACAGCATTGGAAGCGAGTAGGGGTTGGTATATCCTCTTTGGAGCATCCCTTACACCCACAAGGAACACATCCATCATTGATTTGTACTCTTCTATGTGACTTCGGTACTACACATATGCAACTTCGCTTGCCCTTATCGATGGCCTCACACTTCCGACAGCAATGTCTGCCCAGAGGCCTCTCTTCAACCGAGGGGAATATTTCGATATCTCCCTACATCATATAAATAAACTGCAAGCCTTGTTTTACAGAGTCAAAGAAATATTATCCACATTATATCTTATATCTTCATTTCAATGCAGTATCTATATGAGCTCATCTCGCCATACCTTTCTTTTTTAGGGATTTATTTTAAGTATCTCAGCATAAATGTGCGCCTTCTAAGCTCTTTACTTTGAAAATTAAGGACTACCTCCTGTTTTTTAGCTTTAGAGTATGCTCAATCTGGCTTTTTCTGCAGCTATTCCTCCGAATTTACTCCTTTCGGCTGACCGTCTTGCAGCTCTCGAACGTTTCAATTCTTCTTCTGTGTTTGTAATTCTTCTAGCCCTTTCTATTTGGAGTCCAACCTGTCTACCCTTTTCGGTTGATCGTCTAACTGCTTTAAGGCGTTCTATTTCATCCCTCTCTCGATTGCTTTACCTTGCCATCTTACCCACCGTTCCATCAGCCAACCTTTCTCTAGCCCTTATAGATCTCTCAATTTCAGCAGCTTTCATTCTGCTAAGTTCTATATGCTCAGCTGCTACTTCAGTTACTATTCTCGTCCTAGCCATTTTTTCCACCTCAGATTTCACTCTGTTCCTGCGGATGGCTTCCAACCCCATGCACTGTTTGTTAATGAGAGTGGAAGTCTATCTCTTCATGTGCAGATGTCGTTAAAGTTAGGCCCTGGAATGAGTTAGAAATTGGTCATAGACCTGAGGATTAAGAGCACTAGTTCGCAACAAGTCCACCCTATTTTAAGCCCTGAGGTATTCCTCCTTCAGCCTGGCAGCATCCTCCTCTGCCTTTCTGAGCTAGTAACTATCAAGCAAACTGGACATAAATAAAATAAAATAATTAAGTATAAGGAATTGTGTGGATATTTATTCATCTTTTTAACGATTTGCGGACTCCGATTGGAATGTGGCTTGGACTACGATTTCTGCTACCCTCCATTTACTTTACTCCTTATTATTGCCTCTCAGCATTTATAGACTTTTTCACACGAATACTGATCAGAGGTTTCGGAGTGAAATTCCCTACAAATGCAGATCTGTTCATATCCTTTTCCTGTCCACAGCAGATACAGATTTATGAAGAAGACAGTTAAAACACACCTCTACTGTAGTAAATGGACTACTGATTAGGAAGTATGGGAGAAGGAATGGCCAAGAGATTGATGAAATTTTTATCCCCGTGGATGTTCACCTGCTAGCAATGTTATAAAGGCATAAAAAGAATCTTTTCTGTCCTAGCGAAGGAATTAGTATTGTAGGCTACGATAGACTTCACATTGACTTGCAGTGCTTGCTCTTTATGCTAGATGAAAGCGTAGGGTGCAAGAATGGAATTTTAGATGCTGCGGATTTAGTTGAATGGATATTTTAAAGGATGAAGGCATGTGAAAAGGTAGGGTCTTTCCATAAGATATTACCGAATGAATATCCTCCAACTAGACCGGCCTTGTATCGAAGCTAGTGCCACCTTTTTAAAGAATCTGTTTTTCCTAATGAATAAATCAGCAGTCATCTCAGTAACGACTTTAAGTTTATCACGTCTATCTTGCTTCTTCTTTAAAATAGTTATAAATTATTTTTGCAGGTTTTGAACCTGTTGGTGCATGATTACGCTACTAACAAATGAAAGGTTCTCAAGGACAGCATTCCTTTTCTTGTTCTGCTGCATGTTCATATAGAGTTTATTGAACCCGCTTTGCTTCATGCGTTCTTCCACCTTCACTATGATGAAATGGAAGATACTGCTTTATTGTGTAACTGCTTGCCTCTCAGTCACAAAGCCTATGATATCATTTATAGACTCCTGCTGCAGTTACTTGGCTTTACTTGTCATCAATTCTGACAGTCCCCTAATCGCCTATTCCTTACCCTGCCGAATTAAATACCTGGCAGATATTCTATTAAAGCCATGTACCTTTTCTTGCTTCTCTTTCATGCCTAGAATCCCTCCTAAAGTCAAATCCAGTCTTTTCAGTAGTCTGAGAGTATAACCATGTTAACAAGAGGGCTAGAGGTAGCGATACTTGCGATGTTATGGGTTGGGAGTGTCCTGTTCCAAAACCCGTTTGTGCTTGGGGTCAGGGCTGTGATACCTTTTTGTGGGAGTGTAAGGGATGTCGACTGAAGTGAGGATAGTTCGACTGGAAAGCAGTAAGTCATGCATTCTTGGAGACGAGCCCCTGATGACACGAGTGGTATGGTATGGACTCAACCTCTTAGTGGTAGAGCGCATGAATAAAATTTATTGTAGATTCTTTGTTCTTGCAAGCAATTATCTGAACAACTGCAGCACATACAAAGCAATCGTAAATTAACATATAGGCAGCTGATTTATCCTGTTCATAACGAAGATAATGATGTTTGTTAATATAGTATCAAAGCTGTTAAAGATGCATATGATTGTATATGATTGTAGTATATTTGGTTGGAGTAGGATTGTAAGCAAGATAGATGTTAAAGATATTATCATCACAAAACCAAGCAGATCCTCCTGTGAACTAACAAACTATTTTTATATTAAAGTGCAAGGATGAGTGAAGACCTCAAATAACAATTCAAGCTTGATCCTGATAGTCTTGTCCCACTCCTTAACAACACCTTTCCTGACCACCTCCCTGCATTTGTAAGGCTGGTCAAGTAGGTCTACGCTGATCACCCGCATCCCCAACAGTTTCAAATCACTCGACTCTTGCTCAAGGTCTGCAAAGAATCCAAGAATAAAGAAGAGATAAAGAAAGCAGTCATAAACATTGTCAAAGACTACTAAAAGCAGCTATACCCCAGCAGGACCAATTCCTCGCATCTTCTCGACATCCAAAATTTGATGTTTGAACTCGAGCAATCTGAAAGCCTTATCCAGTTCAATGACAGCATCAGCTTCACCCAGTCAAGCGTTGAATTCTCGATGCTTGAAGTAAACGAGTTAAGGCAGTTCCAGATCGAACTGACTGAATGTCTGCAGAAGAATGCGTTACTGACTTCTCTGTCCAAAGTGTAATGGAAGCTTACTCAAATGGAAGACATTCTTAGCACCAAATCGGATCCCTCTCTTATGCCTTTTCGTAAATGGCTTGCCTGCTTTTACAAGTAGATGGGGAAGGTGCAAGACAGAAAGTTGACCTAGCGATAAATGCTGAACAAACTGTAAAGGTGTGCTGCAGGATAAGACCTATCCTCACCTAGTCCCCAAAAAAAAGAACTCAACAGTTCCCAATTAAACCCTTATAGTCCCTACGTTACTATCAACCCCACTGATAATCCTTACAAGCACAATGAATCCCTAAAGACATCCAAACATGAATAGAACAAGACTCAGTATAAAGTGATCTATTCAAACCGATCGAAGTACGAATAAAGTAGACCCAACCTACCAGTTTCAACATTCCCATCTAGACTGCCTTTAAAGAAACATTAAGAAATTAAGCTTAGTTTCAGCCATCAAGTTAGTGAACAGGACGTAGTGAAGTCTTTGAGGAATAACGACCTGCCTCCACGAATGCCTGTCCGCAAAAGAAAGTCTATCTTTTCTGAAAGTCCAACTGCACGGAGTCAAAGATGCACATCACAGCCCAGAAAGCCACTCTTCAAGCCTGTCTCACGCACTTCTCATAACCTCATCAACTTGGAACACATCGACATCAAAGATTTCATGGGCAATTCGCATAACATTTAAGACTTTGATTAGCCAAAGCTGAAGAGCAGCTACATCTATCATCTATCTCATGATCATGATCAAGAAGAGCAACCTAAGAAGGCATTATACAAGCTGGAGACAGTGCCCGCACATAATCAGCTGGTTTCTAACCATCCTAAGCACGAGTCTTTAGCCCTAAGCGTGCACTTGCATTCCCAGCCTGATCAGTCAAGCTAAAGTCGCATTCCCTTATCAGTCTCAAAATAAAACTTCAAAAGGATCAAACTGTCTTCCTTGCAAGTGCTCAGGGATATGAAGAGAAAGGGAGAATTTGAACACAGCCATGTCAATTTTTCAGTGGTGCTTTCTCAAGACCAGAAGTGGAGGTTCAAGAGGTGTTGTCTCAAGCCCAAGTCATGTCTTTACAGGGAAGGTGGACTTTAGATAGGAGCCAAGACATCTCACCTGAGTTGTAACAGGATGAAATTAGTGCTCTTCATCTCCTCCAAGGAACAAATAAGCAACCTTCAAATAAGATGCCAGAACAACTCCTCCCTGTCCGCGTACCTTCACAACCTGCCTAAGAACATCGCCCCCCGAACCCAATAGAGCATTGACTTGACTTTATAACTGCAGTAGCACAAAGTCACTCCTGTCGCCATCAACATCTCCATGCTTCTAGCTGATAGTTTCAACCGAATTGTCATCCTAGCTCCCTGCATGCTCCTTAAATTTCTTGAAAGGAAGGTGCTGTCAAGAGAACAATGGGAAGTGCTGTATGAACAGCCTGGCTTTAAGGAACAGAGTGTTGTCTTCCCTGCTAACAAGAACAACTACAACAGTGAGATCCTGGCCCGCATGTTAGATAAGGCTACTGACCTCGGCAGAAACAGGCTAGGGCTCTGTCTCTAATGGAAGTAGTAGGGGAGAGGGATGTTTGAACTAAGCATGAAGTAAGACTACATGACGATCAAGCTACGCTGGCGAAATGATGTTCCAGGAGAGCTGCTCTTATCATAACTGAGATACTGTCTTGGCACAGGCTGAATAATACTCGCCATCTACATCAAGCTAATTATGAATCAGATGCGTATAGCCTCAGTAGGCTACCACACGTTCAGAATATTGCTTTCTTCAACTGAGCTTAACACCCATGGCTCATTCGAGTTCCAAGAGAAGTCCTGCACTCTGGTTCGATGTCCTCCATGGATGAACACCATCTCTTCCACCTCATCCCTTGAACTGCCAATTTTGTTGATGTCCCAGATGACACACCTTCGGTCAAATGAGCCTGAGCAGAAGATGTTAGGCAGAAGGGGGTTCCACTCCACCTTGATCACCGATTAGTTGTGTCCTTCAAAAGTGTGCAGTCTTTTGGTGAAGTTACGAGTGTCCCAAAGGGATATTTCTTTGCCCTCTGCAGAAGTCAGGAGAAGGTTCTAATTAAAAGGGCTAAAATCTAGGCTAAGTATGTCTGAATTGTGTGCGATCTTGTCTACCTAAGGCTTGCTGGTTTTGCTGATCTTTCTGCGGATATCCCAAAGGGCCAAGATCCCGCCCTCTCCACATGAGCTAAAAATATCAGGACTGTGCTTCGACCAACACACATCATTCACCACTCCATAATGATCATGGTAGTTTAGCTAGATAAGGGGTCGTAGTGAACTTTGTGACTAATCGATATTCCAAAGCAGGACTTTTCCATCCTAAGACCCTGAGATGATAAGGCCAGCCTTAAAGCGGTTCCAGCTCAGTCCGTACCCTTCTGCTGTATGCCCAGTGAGCTTGATCTCGGGTCTAGAGACGGTCGTGGCAGGCCGGTTCGGATGCTCTGAGTAGTCATAGATGTAAATTTCAGAAGTGGAAGATTTGGCGGCCACGACATTATTCTTGAGAGGGTTGTATCTACAGCGGTTGATATCTCCCTCATTCAGGATCTTGGTGTCCACCTCCACCCGTGACTCACTCACTCCCAAGCCGCCTTCCTTCATCTCGGACAGGTCCCAGCATCCCATGTCGACCGGGATCTTGATTTTGAGGATGATGATGTAGTTCTTGTGTTTATCGGGTGAGTTGGTGCCCATGACGCACTTGTGGATAGTGTAGTCTGACTAGAGAGTGCTGTTTTTATCAGGCAGCCACTGAAGGGAGAAGATGGGGAGCTAGAGTTCCTGGACCATGACCATGGAGTACAAGAAGGGAGCATTCTTTTTCCAGATCTTATACTCCTCTGAAATCACCTGGTTGTTATAATCCTTGGTGAACTCCTCGAACATGATGAATTACAATTGCACCTCGGACCAACAGAAATATCTGCTGTTCAATATCAAAATATCAATAATGACATGACACAGAGATTTGTTCATTTGGCCCTTGTTAATATGCATTCATTCAAAGGTACTGGCTATGGCATTCGATTAAATGACCTAAGACATGCTTAAGTGGGTAGCATCCTAGCCAGTTAAAACATCACCACTGTGCTTGACATTGGCTGCAACGATGCTGTCTTTCTACAAAGGCTCACAAGAAGCACTCAATTCACTCTTCTAACGGGAATTGATATAGATTCAAAGGCTGTCAGTGAAGCTGCCTCCAATTTGAACCCAGAGCCTTTGCAAAGTGAGATGATGTATGAAAGAAGGCAATAGCTGTAGGTCTCATTGTTCAAAGGAGATGCCAGATGTCCACCAGAATGCTTTTCAAAGTAGGCTTATCAGGCACTCACTCTCATCGAAGTGATATAGCACCTGCACCTTGATGATCTGCATGCACTGTGCAAGGTAGTCTTCGGCTACTTTTAGTGTCCTCTAATTATAATTACTACTCCTAATTTCTAGTACAATGCCAACTTCAGTCATCTTGGATTGCGCCACCATGACCACAAGTTCGAGTTCACCAGAGATTAGTTTCGCTAGTTCTGCCTCTCCAAAGCCTAGAAATATGGCTACCTGTTCAATCTCACTGGAGTTGGTGAGCCTTCTTCTGGGCTGGGTGACTAAGGCTACTGCACTCAAATATGTACCTTCCGAATCAAGCCATTCGTTAAAACTTAGGACTGTTACTCTCTGCCATAGCCCACTGTCTGGTAAAAGCACATTGTCATCACCTACCCCTTTTGGAAGACTACCCTTCGAAGACTGTTCTTGGAGGCGTATGCGGTCAAAGGCCCAGGCCTGGTTGATTGCGAGGAGCTGGTCCAGGAGAGTTGGGAGTTGAGCTATTTAATATCTTACAAACATTTAAACCCATGGAATCTGATTGACCAGCTGGGTCTTACCTATAACAAGGAGGGCTAGATGATAGAATTGTTTCCGAAACCATACCTCAAACCCACTCCCTTTACAGAAGAGCCATTTCTACAGCCAAGGAATTAGATTTAAATCTAGTGGTGATCATCATCATCAACTGCTGTATATGTGCATTATTATGAAAGCTTTTTATCAGAAGGCCATAGTCACTGCACAGCCTAAGATACTCGCCATCGCTAAGAACTACGACCGTCATATCCTTTAAATGGGGGGGGAAGGAAGACCCCCTCACCCTATTCTCTTTCAAAAGCCTTGGACTTCAATCACCAGCCAACCAGCCAGCTTGACTTTCCCTCAGCCTCACCACTAAATCCACCATGAAGTGTAGCTTGGCGTGATAGTTGCCACAAAAGCGATGAAAGTAAGCAAGGAAGAGGCGATGAAACTCATAGGAGGGTACTGTCTACTGATTGACTTCACAGATCGCACGATGCAAGGTGAGGCCAAGAAAAATGGTTTCCCATGGTGCCTGTCAAAAGGACAGGATAATTTCCTGCCTCTGTCAGGATTCGTTGAGAAGGAGATGGTACAAGACCCATACGCCCTGATCCTAGAGTTGAAGGTAGATGGCAAAGTCAAGCAACGAGGCACTACAGGAGACATGCTGTTCAAGATAGACTAGATGATAAGCTACACCAGTCACCTAATGACCTTGTAGAGAGGCGACATCATCTGCACAGGCACTCCCTAAGGCGTGAGCCAAGTCAGAATCGGTAACCGGATCCAAGCCAGCCTGCTAAACAAAGCCGACGAAAGCATCCTGGCGATGCTTGACTTCACGATAAAAGAGTGAACCACAGTGATTTCAAACAATTGAATGCTAAAATTAGTGCTTGAAGAATGCCAGGCTTGCACCCAGGTCTACTCGAACTACATTGAGGTCACGGAAAACAGATTGGATGTGTCTCTTCGGCTGATGGTCCGTCTTTAGGCTATCTTCTATGAGTTTGGCCAGAAGGTTAACTCACTTGTCATGCAGACTCGAGGCAGTATTCCTGATCCTGACTCTCACGAGCTGTAACTCTTCCAATAACTTATCAACCTCGGCAACCATCATGTCCACACTTCCCAGGCTATCAAGCACTCCTGCCAACACTTAACAAACCTCACCTAGCAGTACCGTGAGCACAACCAGCTGACCATCCTCCGCTTATAGAACGTGACCCGCAGTCTGGCCAACCACGGCACCCAGGTAAAATCTTTTTTCAGCCTTATTCCTAGCCGGTCTGCCATGAGCGAGTCCAAAGAAATAGCACAATAGCACCTTGAACAGATAGTGACCCTGATGCACGAGCAGGACCCAATCTAAAAGGAAAGGGTATAGACTCTCTGGAACTGCTATGGGAAGATCATGCGCTCCTGCTTTGACAAAGAACTGGCAGCAGCTGAGCAGCTTTAGCCAATGCTGAACAAGGTCAAAGAGGACATGCAGATCTGTCTCAATCGTGTGCCAATTCTAAGCGACCAATCAGAAGGCGGCAAACTAGCAATAATGAAGTTCGTGCAAAGATTGTTGACCTAGTCTTTACCAGCCTAGGTGGATTAAACAGCCCTGCTGTTTATAGAAGATGAGTCACTCTGCCTCTTCTTTCTCTAGTACATGCACAGTTACTACTCACTGCCCCTGGCCAAGGGCAAGACTATCATGCCAGAGAACATCAGCCCCTTGGTCAAAATACTCGACTGTGTGATTGTCCCGCAGCTTGACCTCTCTCAGCCTTTTAAACTGCTCACCCTTCTCAGGACCATCCATGAAATGCCCGTACACAAGACCAAGCGATCAATTTTCATGGGGCTGCTTCAGGAGAAGGTTGTATTGCCGGTTTGGGAGACAGCTGCTTTTTGGAGGGAGATGGTAGATATCCTGTAGAAGGAGTGTGAACGCAATACTGCTGCACCAGTCAATCGGTGGATGCCAGTCAGCCAGATCGCTGGCGAGATAGCCAAATCAACAGGATGGCTAGGCAGGACTCTAAACTACGCTCTTAATCTGCAGCCCAAAAATATAATCAGCTCATTCCCCAAGCCGAGCCCACTGCAGCATCTAAAATCAATCAGCTAATGCATGCAACCCATATTGCCACACAAAACTAGCCACCCTCTCCTCCTCCAGCTCGCCAGATAGCTGCATTTACCCTCCAGCTCACTGGAATAGATCTTCAGCCATGAAGTGGCCAAGCAACAGCTAGGAAACTTCTACCTTACTCGGAGAAAGATCCTTGAGGACAAGATAAAAGGAGTCAACCGTCCTCTCTACTGCATCCAGAAAGCCTTGAAGTTCCTTGATAAGAAAGACCGGCCATGGGAACTGGCTCGTCTCAGTCGGTAGGCTAGAGCCACCCTGACCATTGCACTTTAGAACTGTCTGCTGAACCAGCGCTGTTTAGATGACGAGTGGAGACTACAACTGTGGCAAAAGCGTCTTCAGAGTCACAAGATGAGCAGCATGTACTGGTAGCTGGCAGCCAACCGTCCCCGAATTGAATAGCTGTCCTGCATCATCGATCAAGACCTCAAACGGACCTTCTACGATAACCCATTCTACAACGAGGAGAAGGTCATCCGCATTCTTTAGACCTTCTCTTCCTTCTTCGAAGAGGTGGAATACATCCAGGGCATGAACTTCTTGGCCAGTTTCTTGCTCATCAAGGCAGAGGGCCAGGAGAATGTTGCGTTCGGGTTGATGGTGGCCCTCGTCCAGCAAAAGTTCGGTCAAACCCTGCACAAGGACCTTGAAGAAATGCACTCCCACATGAAGCTCTTCTATAAATTGCTGTAGCTGTTTCTCCCTGACGTACATGCTCACTTCATCCAAGTAGAAATCGAGCCCAGCTACTTCATGGTCAGCTGGATCATCGGTCTGTTTACCTCCAAATATGAGAAAACCATGGAAACAGTGGATGAGTTCTGGGACCTGTTCGTAGCGCACGGGTGGAAGGCTTTTTACAAGCTGTTGATACTGCTGTTCAGAGTGTAGAGAAGTAGACTGTCATCTCTCAGCTTCGAATAGCTGATGTCGATGCTGAATGGGATGACAGGCCAATAGGTCTGCAACACCTTGCCATGCAGATAGTTCAAGCAGAGGATGTGTGCCTTCAAGCTCACCAACAGCCTGCTCAACCACCTCTCCTGAACTTATCATCTCTTGAGAACAGAATGGTTGATTACAAGTTGCTGATGACTATTCTATTGGACAGGTGAAAGATTAAATTAAATGGAGAAACCAGAGCTTTAACAGCAAGAACGAGGCTTTACGTTCTTCCTCTTGTACAACCCTCTCTCAGGCTCACAGAACTCCAGAGAACTTGATCAGCTCGCACTCAACTCCATCCAACTCCAGGACCCACCATCTGAGACCACCCTCCATTTCGTCAACATACTCAGTCCTCCTCACCTCAACCGATGCATCTAAAGGCTGGATTAACTGAGTCCGATCCTCACTAGACAGGTAAAAGGAGCAGTAGGTGAGAGTGGTGGTTGCAGGAGGAGATGGCTCCTTCAGCAGGACTCTGCACATGATGATTGAGAAAGGAGTGGCCGTCGATCAGATCGTGCTCGGCATACTCCCGTTTGGCACTGGTAATGACCTGGCTAATGAACTGGGCTGGGGAAAAGCAATGCCTGGTAGTCTCGTTTAAGACAAGTTCAAGCTGCTGAAGATGTACCTCAAGCAATGGAAAGTAGCGAAGAAGGAAAGCCTTGATGTTTGGAAGGTGAGTGTGCTAACAACTGAAAAGGGGTGTATTCAGTCAGTTGTACGCAACTAGTAAGGAGAAAGAGTGAAGCAAAGTCAGGGCAGGCAACTGTAAAGCCTGATGGTTAACTATTTCTCAATGGGGATCTAGTCGAGAGTAGGCCTGGGCTTTTAAAAGCAAAGAACTGAGTCCAGAGCCTTCAACTTCTGCTGCTTTGGATATGAAGCCACCAAGAAAATGTTTACCACAACCAGCACGATCGACCACATCACCAGAGAATTAAAATTCATAGAGGCAAAGCCAATCGCAGTAGGAGCCACCTCTCCACACCAGTTCAAGGACAGTCCGGTCAGCCTCATCTTCATGAATATCAACACCATGATGGGCGGAGTCACTGATATCTGGCATGAAGCCGAAGAGGATGCACTTTCTCCTCCTACTGGTCAGCAGGCCAAGCCATCACAGATTGGGGATGGGATGTTTGAATGTCTAGCATTCTTTTCGCTCATAGGACTTGGCCTTGAGCGGATTAAGAGGGGAATGGGGAAGAGAGTGTATCAGGGGGCAGGCCCAGTGGAGTGGAGTTTGCAGCCAGAAAGCATAAATTATTGTCAGCTGGATGGCTAGTTCTACAAAGTGATTGATGGGCAGAAGGTAAAGCTTTAAAGAATGCCAATCGAGATAAGCATGATGAGACATCTGCCATGATTCAGTTTAACTTGCTACCTGTTGCTGCGAACCCATTCTTCTCCCCTAAAACCAACCCGAATAAATCAATCCATATTATCAAATTAGAAAAGTCTAAGTGGCTCGTTATAGTATCTTGCTGGTTGTCTTCTTAGCTATTTTGTTGTCTCGCAGTGAAAAGTAGAACTCGATGTATTCTTTCCCATTCACGAAAAGAGTCTGTTCGAATTTAGAGCAGAATAACAGTTCCCCCTCTAACAAGCTGTGCCCATCGAACCCCTCCACAATCCCGTCAAGGTTGTCCATCTCAAAAGCCCTGTCGATTAGCACCTTGCGGGAAATCGTTATCGCAACCAGCATAAAAGCTCGCCATGTCTGCCTGTTGAATGGAATGAACTAGCCATCGCCTTAGCCTGCCATAACTAGCTTCTTCATGTAGAGGCAGGCCATCACCAATACCTCTGTGCTAGCTAGTGACTCTTCCTACATCACTTAGAAGAAGTATCTGATGCGGGAGATGGAAGGAGGAGTGTTTTTGGCCAGCACCTAGCAAAAGATCAACCAAGGCTCAGTAATCTGGAGAGTGCGATTTTAAACAGTATAGATAAGTTTGCGAATGAGAGCAGCTATGCCAGTTTTGACCTAGGAGATGTGGGGTTCGAAGATACAATTTTCTTGTAGAGCAGTGGAGGATTTATTGCGTCTTGTTCTAAACATTTTAATGATATAAACTATGAGTTTATGCACCATCTCTTAGCAGTGCAGAATGTGATTGGATTAATCATCATCATCATCTTAGCAGTGCAATCCGATCACACCAACATCGATATCAGGTGCTTGTCAAGACCTATGCACTATCGTTCAGTAGCAGTAAAGTAGGACTGCTGCTGAACGTCACAATGTGATAGCATGGTCCAGTTATTCTATCTCCAACATCTTCAAAAGTAAATAAATTAAACAGTTTGATGAAGCATTTCGAGGGCAATGCCACTCCTGCCCCTCAGTTTTCCTGGTCTCTCTTTACTATCACTGACGTGCTGGCCGTGCTAGGAGTCGCTGCCATCATCTACTGCATCTACAAGCTGTACCAGTGCGGCCGTTAGGAGTCAGCAAGCACCACTCCTGAACTTCACAGCAGTCGAGTTCGAAAAGGATATGATTACGAGTGATTGCATGATATCGCGTTATGCAATTATATGATTATGGTCATTTATTGAACAGCTGAGTAAAATGACTATGCTTGGGGTGGTGGAAGGTGAGTAAGACTAGGTGTTAGGGACTCTCTAGTAATCTGAGGGCTTCTTTAGGGGCTCTTTTCTACTCCTGGTGCAAGAAGTGGCACTTCTCTCCATAGTCACAGATCCCTGTTTCAAAGTATTTTATGCACTTCTTTGTTCTGTAGTTCACTGGCAGTTGGTACCCCCCCCTTTCGATCCTTCTAGCCATGAGCGAACTTGCAGTTGACTCCGAACTTGCAGTGTCCTTCTTGGTAGTTCCTGCACAGGACGGTTTTGTATTTAGACTGGGATTGGGGAGGAGAACGGTCCTAGTCAGCAGTGGAGTACGAGCTATCCTTACAAAGACCATTATGGCTAGAGTTAGGCTTGTGATGGTTTGCAAAGTATGGTCTTTTTGCTATTTACATAATAATTAATGAGCAGCCTTTCAATAATCTCTATTTTAGTACTTACTACTGCTAGCTTAATGCAGCCAATCATTGTGCCATCAATTTATCAGGTTAATCTTTAAAATGACACAATACCAATAGATAGCAATCACTTCCTTCTTTTCTTGGATGGCTTC
Organism: Lipophrys pholis; assembly: GCF_963383615.2. NCBI lineage: Eukaryota > Metazoa > Chordata > Actinopteri > Blenniiformes > Blenniidae > Lipophrys > Lipophrys pholis. The sequence goes on along the minus strand of NW_028292033.1, from coordinate 18,703 downwards.
TTGCAGCCGGTCAAACGCTTCTTCATCTTTGGCTTTTCAAAAGGGTTGTCTAGCAGGCAGCTTGACCTTCCTACTGACCTTCTCAACCTCTCATCTGGGATCTATTCTTCACCTGCGTTTTCTTCAAGTGCCCAAGCTATCCTCTGCTTATAAGGCTACAGGTCCAAAGTGGTTGCCTCAATCAGCTACTAACCACTCTTCGACCCCTAAAGATGTCCAATCTAGCTGAGATAATTCCGATAGATGAGCCGGCCATCCTAGCAGAGTGCTGGCTGGCTGGTAAAGGGACTGAGTGACACCTAGAAGTGGCATCCCTGCTGGATCTTCTCCCAATTGGTGTAGGCAGTTCTACTAGCCTTATCAGCCTCCACTCTTTCCCTACTGGTTTTAATCCGTTTCTGCTGCCGACTATAAAACTGGCACGAGAGTTGCCCTGCCTTGAAAGGCGAGCGGGATTATGAACTTAGGCAGGGAAAGAATCGGTTATAGCGGTCCAAGGCCATACCAATTCCAGAGTCAGCTGCATTCTCTCTCATTTCTTTGCGCTGTCGAATGCGCTGGCTGACTGGAGTCATCTTTATAATCTACGAGTAGTCCCTGCGAGTCAACGGATCAGTTCTAAACGTACTCCGTATAGAGTCAATTTACTATTCGATCCGAAGAGGCCTCTTCTTCTTGCTGATGGGCTTGTACTCGCTTACCTGTAGCTCTCCCTTTTTCTTGATGACCTCTTTGAACCACATGAGCAGCATCTTGAGATGTATTTCTTGCTCTTCGGGCTTGAGGAAGGAGATGAACTCCAGCTTGGTCTTAATGAAATTGAGCACCTTGCTGATCCGGAATGGTTTGAACGCTCCTTTCTCCATCTCCTCATTGAACTTGGTCACCTCAGCCTAAAGCACCATGAACTCCTAGTACTTTCGAAGCGCATTGAAAGAGGTCATGAAAGCCAGCCGTCCAACCTTCCTCTCAGCAAATAGATTTTCAACCTCCTCTATCGACAGCTTCAACCTGGGTGCTCTCGCAACCGGATGGAAAGGGTCACGATGCAGTTCTTCCTCCAGCTCTACACAGGACACTGCTATGTCTTACTCACCTTTGCCTTGAGACATGCTAAATTTTAATCTAAAGTGGCTGCATGCACTGGAATCACGACAGTCCAGCACGCAGGCCTCACAAGCACCAACACTAGCAGGACTACCACTGTCTGCAGCATCAAAGGAGCATTGAGTACGACTACGCCTTGTTACAAGCTGACCATCAGAAACTTCAGCTCAGACTGAAGGAGCACCAGGAACAAGCTGAGGCACTGGCCACTTCACAGCAGCAGACCATAGCCATGCTCCGACAGCAGTCTGACAAGCTCAGCAGTGAAGACATCCAGATGAAGAACGATAACGAACGTTTGAAAGGAATGCTGTGCAAGTTGGAAGGTAGACTTGACCGTCTGTAGAAAGAAATGCAGCAGGAGAGGTTTGAGCACGGTCAGGAGGTGACTCTGCTGAAACAGGATCTTACCACTCGCCTGCACAAGCAGCGTGCCATTTACCAGCAAATCACAGAGACCTACCAGAAAGAGCAGGACATCAGAGACCAATAATTCTCCATCCAACAAACCACTCTACAAAGCTGGCTCTCCTAATTCACCCAGCTGCGAATCAAGATCAACCAACTCGAACAAGAAAGCCTCACCCGCCAACTATGCCATCGTTCAATCGGCACTTCTGACCACACTCCCCAACTCTCTAGCATTGCCATCCAGACAGCACAGGAACACGACCCTGCCTACCAATATGCATAGTCTTAGCGCACACTGAACGAGCGAATGAGAGAGGGTATGGCCTGGCTTCGTGAACAGTGCTTGAAGTCTGTATCCAACAGCCGGATGCCCACTACGAGTAAGCCTATCTCCAGTCCCCGTGATCGATCACGAAGCAGGTACAGGAACTATGCCGATCCCAATTTAAAAGAGGCTCGGGTAGTCTTCGACAGTCAGTCGAAGGGATAGTAATAGCTAGCAATCCGAGACATAGGTCTGGAGCACAAAGCTTGATTTTAAATGAAATCCATCCAAATCAAGGAAATGAACAAGAACAATGCTATCATCAACTCCCCAGAGCTTGAGAATGTGGAGCTGCGCAATAAGAAGATAGAGCTTGAAAGCAAGGTGGTCCATCTGGCAAGCTCTATTGACTCTTTGCACAGAGAGTTGGCAGGGTGCAAGAAGATGACTGCCCCCGATCTTGACTTTTCGGAGATGGCTTTGGAGGTGCTGAGAAAGGGTTTCAAAAAGCCAGACCTGACAATGTTTCAGGGAATTGCCCTCCTCCGCACCTCAGTGAACCACTGCGCAGAACAGACAGCCGTCAGGTACGGGCGGTAATTCCTCGAGCAGACACGCTACCAGCAGGCGAAGGGCAGAATCCTCCTGAAGTGCATAAAGAGCCTAGCAGTGAGCTGCCAACTCGAGGAGTAGATGTTCGAGCTAGAGGAGTGGGAAGAGGGCCATTCACACTGAGAGGTTAATTGATCATCTTTTATGGCTGATAAGGTGGACGACCAAAAGAAGAAGGCCAAGAACGCTCGGGAGAGACTGGATGAAGGCATCTTCAAGGCTAAGGCCATGCTGCTGAGTGAGCAGTATCAATAGGCTTATGACACTGCCTACCAGACCATGATAAAGGAAAAGGATTCGGTAGGAGGCTAAGATTCCATCCATCTCCTGCCTGGCTACTTCATCCTGGTGGAGGCACTCATGGCAGAGGGCAAGATCAAGAAGGCCGAGGAATTCTTGACTGCAGCATACTGGAACTTTTTGAAAACGCAGGACGGAGATGACAAGCAAGAGAAGTAGCTGGACAAGGCAGACATAAATAAAGAGTAGCTGGAGAAGTACCAGATTGAGCTGGACAAGACCTTCGCCAAGCTGTTCTTCAAGAAGTAGACCTACCAGGAAGCAGCCAAGAAGTTGAAGAATGCCATCTTGATGGACAGCAAGAGACTGGGGCCTGAACACCCCCGCACTTCCTTGTCCTACGTGCTGATGGGCAGCATCTTTGAAGCCACGGCAGTTGACGATTCCTCTTATCTCAAGGCAGACGCCTTCTACATCAAGTTCATACAGATCTGGCACAAGTTCTTCAGAAGGGAGTTGAAGCACCCATCAGGGGCGCTGGACTCAACCCACGCCAACATCATGTGCACGGAGTCCTTCCTCAACCTGGAGATGATCTGCCACAACTGGTAGAACAGGTTCAAAGGCGAGTTGCCAATGCGCATCGCACTCCCCATGATCAAAGCCAACTACATCCTCGCCCTCCTCTGCCACAAGTTCGGGCGCTACCGAGAACGCACCGAGTTCTCAGAGATAACACTAGAGCTGCTAGAGAAGCACCTGGGGAAGGACCACCACAAGACCTTCAAGATGTAGAAAGAACTGCAGGTCCTGTTCGACACCAAGGACGAGGAATAGTAAGCTGAGGAAGAAGAGGATCTGCAATGACCATTATTAATTTATTATGCTCCTCCCTGGCTATAGAGCACTGACTCATTCCTTTACTAGAAGAGTCGTTAGCTGCTGTGCTTCTGCTAGCACTGTCATCCCTGCCAACCATAGCCTCCTTCTTACCAACCTCAGTGCTTACCTGCTCCATCATCGCAGTCCAGGCAGCTTATCCACACAGCTCCAATTGCTAGTCTCACTCTAGGACCGGTGGATGCTCCAAGCTCTAATCAAATTATCAGCACTTCGAGCCAGGTGCTGACAGATGATCTTGATTATGCACTTAGAGTAGTTATATCATCATGGAGCACAAATCGCCTGATTCAGAGGGCAACCTCCATCGTTTGAAGAAGGCAGTCAGCCAGAGAGATGCCCTCTGCTTGGACTGTGGGTAGCTGAGAGAAGCACTCTTGACTTTAGAAGGGGAAAAGTAGAATCTCTAGCTCAAGCTTAAGAAAGTGACGTTGTAGAAGAATCGAATGGCTACCTAGAACAAGAACATCCGCCAAGAATGCTCCTACATCAAGAATTAAAACAAGGAGCTTGAAGAAATGCTCTTGCAGTTCGAGGCTTAGTACAACAGTAACTTGACTCGCTCCTTCACATAGAAGGACCAACTCATCCTGCACTTCTAGCAGCTCATCCACAACAGGGATGCCGAAATACTCAGACTCACCCAACATGCAGACCACCACCACCTGCTTGATCAGCAAGCCCAACCGAACCCTAAACTAGGATCAACTGATAATGACCATCTCCACTCCACAAGCCAAATGGAGAACGAACGCATTACCACTATCAAACTCAAGACCTAACTGCTCACCTCCCAATAAGATGAGTAGCATCAGCTTGCTTGCAGTCAACAGCTCAGACAAGAAGATGTGCCACCGACCATAGCACAGCACACTCACTCCAACTAGTAATAAAGCCTGTACATCCACCAGCTGCTGAATAAGCTGACTCACCAAGGCCGAATGCTGGCCAACCAACAGGCCATAATAAAAGCCTTCAAGAGTCGACTCAGTAGATAGTCGGTCAACCACGCACTCCACACTGAGCACATCATGGGCCAGATCAAACAACTGCGCACTCTCTTCCTGCAGTACGTTGACAACTGAATACTAATCACATTGTGTGCAGCTGGCTGAACAGCACCTGAAACTAGTCGACTGCTTATCTCAGTCCCTGGTTCTCTTCGTCCTTCTCCCGCAGCATGCGCTTGAGCTGGTCTGTGTGACTCTAGAGTTCTTTGATCCTCTCCTCCCTTTCAGAGAGCACTCGTAGTAGTTCGTTCTGCTCAGGAAAGGGGTTGGACACTGCTACCTTTCTGTTGATCTTGTGGTTGAGTTCTCTGATCCTCTGCAGAATCTACCGCTTCCTCTCTTCCTTCTACTGGGCTGTCCTGCTCCTTTCACTGCTGTCTGCTTCAAGAGAACGACTCGCCTGCTGGATCTTGTTCTTTAGCACCTCACTCCCCTTTACTGCCCTGGATTGGGGTTTAGGGTGACGCAGCTGCTGGTCCTCGATGCGAGGGTTAGTGCTCGGAGTGAGGGGAGGTATGAACTTCTAGTCGATGGAGGGCCTGTCGCGAGGGTAGAACTGCTGAGTGGTTTTGTAGAGCATGGTCTAGTCGTTGTGCTAGATAGAAGTGTCGTAGTAGTTAAGCTTAAGGTTGGCTAGATTAGTCGGCTTGGAAAGGCCCTTCTTATCGTACTTCTCAAGGATGGTTTAAAGCCTGTTCTTTTAGTCCGGTACGGCATGCTTCTCATACTTGCTGGCCTTCTTCTTCAGGTTCTCTTTCTAGGGCAGCTTGTCCTTCTTCTAGTACTTGGACAGGACCGAGTCTTTGAGCTTTGTCTAGAGCTACAGCGTGTTATTGTGGTACACCTTGTTGGCTTCAGCCTCATCCTTTGCGAAACGAGCCTAGTAAGTCAACTCGTATTTCTAGAGCAGCTTGTTCTCGTCGTAGATTGGCTCCCGACCTTTCGCGTGCTTGGACTCGTACTTTGCCTTACGATCGTTAATTTCAAAATTCATTTTCATAACCTTGGCTAATCTCACGTGGCAATGATTTGCCGGATCCTCCTTTTCGGAGAGACGCAGCCTCTGCTCTTGTCTGCGAATCGCTCGTTCTACAGTCGCTCTTCGTTTGGATCACGGCCTGATTCCTCGAAGTACCTGTCAGCTTCCAGTATCTCCTTTTCTGTCACCAAGCGGAGAACAGGCTCTTTCTTGACCAAGCTGGACTCCCACCTTCCCTTGGCCTTCACCTTGTTCTCTCGAAGGTCCTTGATAAGGCTATGGTAGTTCTGAATATGCTTGACCTTTGAATTCTTCTTGAAGTCGACATCTACTTTGGCCTTGCTAATTTCTCGATAGTACTCTCTCTCTTTAAGCTTGGGGTGGATCTTGGACTCCAAGCTGCAGTCTCCTTCTCTGATAAGTTCTTCCTGCTGCTCCTTAAGATCACTGACTTTGTTCATGATGCCCTTCTGGTACTCCTTCTTCTGCTGGAGGCCTTTGTAGTAGGTCAGCTCGATGCCTCCCTTGTCCTCTCTCAAGTCCATCTCGTTCTTGGTGAGGTCAGCGGACTTCTTCCTGAACTGTGGACTGTCCATGAAGCTGTACTTGATCCGATCTTCAGCTGCCTTACGATTCTCCTCTAAGGCTTTGGTGAGCTCTGTCTGATGCACCCGGTACTTAACGTTTTCATAGATGCTGTTTGCGTTTTATTAGCGTAGGTGCTCGAGCTTCTAGTCGATGACGAACAACAGCATCTTCTCGTACATGAGCTTACGGTTGTTGATAACGATTTCACGCTTCACCTTCTGCTCCTTGGGCTCATAGCTGGGCATGACCATGTCCACAATGAACTAGGTCATTGCCTCCACCACTTGCAGGATGAACCTCTGGAACCGCTCGATGAATTTCTCGTCGTCTTCCTTGAAGATGATTTCGCTCTTGATCATGTTCTCGTACTCCTGCTTGACATGCTTGCGGATGAAGTGGTTGATGGCATCGTTCTCGAACTCCTCCATCTTGTCACAGAAGCGTGCCTCAAGCTCGATGTAGAACCTCTTCAGCTTGTACAGCAGGCTGTTGTTAGCCACTAACTTGTGCTCCTTTATCTCATCCAGAACCATCTTTAATCAAACCACCATAAACCTTGAATCAATGCTATCTGCCAGTAAATCACACTCCTCCCTTTGTTGCTGCTGGGTGCCTCCCATCAAGGCTCGTTCTTTAATGAGAGAGAGGTGGGGCAGTGAAGAGAGGGCATTGATGTGGATTATTAATCATGCCAGTTGCTAGGCAGAAGGAGTGAAGGAGTGTCTTCGGGGTTGGGGTTGGGGTTGGGGTTGGGGTTGGGGTTGGGGTTGGGGTTGGGGTTGGGGTTGGGGTTGGGGTTGGGGTTGGGGTTGGGTCTACTCGTTCAAGCTGGCCATCGCCTCACCCCCGCCTTTCGCATTCATGACCGAAATCCGCTCGATCTCTCTCAGCAGCCGCTCATTCTCAGCTTTCTCCTCTCTGCACTCAGCAGAGTCAGGAGGGGCTTCCTTGACCTCCCACTTAGCTCTGCGCTTATTGGCGAGTGATCTCAGCTCGAGGAATTCGAGTTCGGCCTTGAGATGCTTCTTCTTCAGCACCTAGTTGCTTTGAGCCTGGCGCTTTAACGAAGCGATTGCTTCTCTTTGTGCAGAGAGGCGCTAGATCATGTTTGGCAGGTTGCTGACCTCTTTCTGCATTGACTCGCAGCTTGCTTTCAACACCTTTAGCTGTTCTTACAATGCCTTTGCTTGTTTCGCACTGTCCTGCCTAGCCTGAAATACAGGCCTCCTTTCTGCCAGACGGTCTTTCAGCGACTAGTTCAGCGCCAGTTCATGTTCCACCTGGTAGAGCAACGACGCCAATCTCAGCTTAAGCACTTCCTCACCCTTCTCGGTGCCAGAGAGCACCTCGATCTGCACTTCAGCCTCAATGAACTCACTGCCTTTGCTATCCAGCCTCATGAAGGTCTAGGCTTACGAGATGGCAGCCTTCAGCTCCTGCTGCTGATACTTAACGGAAACAAGCACCTCTCGAAGTCGATCAAGCCTGCCTGCATTCCCCTTGATCACCAGGGTTTGTTGATCGAGTCGATGCTCGATGTCCTGGCATCTCCTGAGGACAACCTTTGGGTTGGTTTCAAAGGGGTCGTAGAACAGCCTGGCCATCCTGTCGTTATCAGCCTTGATGAACTCCTTGACTGGCAGCTCTTCAAACTTGAGCATGAACTCAAGCCCCCCATATTTGCCCAGCTTGACTTTACCCCTGGTGCCGTCCTTCTAAAGGATCTTGCGCTTCTCACGCTACTGCAGGTTATAAGTGACGTTATGCAGCTTGCGTGAATTATTCTCTTGTCAGCACTCAACCTGCAACATCTCCTTGTTCCTGCCATCCTCCAGCACTGTCTCAAACAGCCCCACCTTCAGCTTGAAGTCGTTCGCTAACGACTCCACCTTGAATTGGCAGACGTTCTCCAAGAAGTTGGGCTTGTGAGAGTTGACCACCACGTCAGTGACATGCTTTTCCTGCGAGATTGTCAGGCCATCTTCCAGCTGCTCGAACTGCACCACCAGGAAGTAGTTGGCAGGTCGAACCAGCTCAGCACTGACGATCGACACCTGCATGATTTAGATCAATGGGCAATAAGCGCTATCCTAGCTTCTACCTTCCATTCAAACTTCATGACAAGCCTCTCCACTAACTACAGCACAACACTGTCAACTACCTCTGTCGGATAACCCTGCAGATCATCTCTGCCACCAAAGACCACGCCCTTGGCATCGACCGCTACGGACAGCAAGTGCTGCTGCAGCCTCTTCTCAAACTGATAAGCAGCAATGCTACACCAGGCTGTCTGATGATCGTGAGATAGCCCTACTTGAAGGTCGAAGGATAGGCCTTAACGATCGTCATCTAGTTTGTTGAGGACATCGTCCTGATCAATTACTGGACAGAAGGTGGGGTGGTCAAGCATCCTCTTTCTGATCGTGCGGCTGTGTCAGCTCGTAGGTGGTTGAATATGGGCTACCCCTCTTAGGCTATTGACTAGCTTTAGCCCTGGTTACAGACCAAGCTTCCAGACCCCATTCTAGCTGGGCTCTTCATCGAAGCACTCCTCGGCCTAGACCGCTCCAGCATCGCCTACTAAGCCTTCTAAGCACTCAGCCTACCTTTCCAAGACCTCAAGCAGAGAATACTCAGGCAGGCCCTCGAGTCGAATGGCATCTTCCACCTGCCGGACATTGTAAAGCGCGTGTACGAAGGGGAGGACAGGTTCGGGGTCACTAGCTATACCAGCCCTAAGATCAGCTTCAACCGAGAATGCGGGGCTTATGCAGCTCTGCTGTAAATCAACTGCCATGAGATCGTGGCAGTCTAAAACAGCTTTACACAGGTGGCGAAGGAGCCTGTCGCATCACTATTCTAAGAGTTGAAGACACTGCCGGGAAGGGTCGACCAGCTGCTAGAGTACTACAACCTGGTCTACAACACAAGCAAAGAACAGCTCAACCACGTGGAGATCTAATACTTCGTGAAGGAAAAGTACATGAACGTGTAGAACCTGGGTTCGTTGTTCAACTGGGACATGCGAGAACAGCTGTTCCTAATGCCATGCATGTTCGCTCACCAATGCAGTCCCAGCCTGTAGTTGATGGGAATAGGGCCGATCTTAGTCTTCAAGGCCAGAAGGACAATCCATCCTAAAGAGAAACTGACTATTTCGTACGTCGCTGGGTAGAACTCCCTTGACCGGAGGAAGAAGGCACTGACCCGGTTCGGCATCACCTGCAAGTGCAATCTCTGCTGCAAGGAACAGACAGCTATCAGCTACCTGAAGGGCATCAGTGAAGACGCCAGGGCTAAGATGCTCTCACTCTGTCTGAAGAGTTGGGAGATGGGGCAACTACAGCCTATTAGAGTCAGCTTGTCACTGAAGAACACACTCGTTGGCAAGTCGCGCTAGAACTGGGTGCAGCAGATCACAAGCAAGCTGCAGCAGTGGGGCATCACCTAGGACCTGATCGACAAGCTGTCCTGACTTTTTATTTGCTCTTTCTGTACCATGCACAAACCCCACCCCAAGAACGTCAAGGCTCTGCTCGCTGAACAGCGCTAACACTACCTCAGCAACATCGAACTCATCGACCATCTCTCCCACCAGATCAGCGCCTCTCTGGCAGACTAGACTCACACCCGCCAGTCCTACCACCACCGCATCCTCCAACACGACCTTTAAGCTCTCTAAGGCGAGAAGGCTATCCTCTACAACTCACTTTGCCAGCTGTACAGCCAAATGGACTACGATTCGAAAAGGCGACGAGTCCACTAGCTCAAGTAAGAAAACGAGAGGCATCGAGCAAAGGTCAGGGCTCTGCAGAGTGAGATCGAGCGGATGAGGCAGCTCGACCGTAAAGGCACTCCTTCCAACTGCAGCAGCAGCGTGGTCCGCATAGACTCGTAAGTGCGTGCATCAGAACATGACCGAGAAATGTTCCGGCAACTAACCACCGAAAAGCAGCAGTTACAGCAAAGGATAAAGCAGAAGAAGAAAAGGCTGGGGCTTGGCTAGCCAGAGCCTGACCTGCTGTAAATAATCCAGGACGCAGACACTCCCGACCTTCTCAAGGAACTGCTCTCCTGATTGTACTGGCTCCATCTTATTGCACCACCTCATTATTTTTATTATGTCCAAGCAACTCCTCTCCCGGCAGATTTTAGCCATCCAGGACTCTCTTTGCCAGCTGCACCACAAACTCAACCTCGTCATTCACTAGCTGCCAACTCCCTTCTCGCACCAACCTCCTCCCTCATCTAACCATCAGCATCAGCCTCTTGCTAGACACCACATGGATGACAGTGCCGTCAGGAAGGCAGTCTACTACCCTTCGAAAGGCAGTGTGCCGAGGCAGAGAGGGAACTGGCAGGAGTATGGAGAGGCGTACTGCTAGCGTGAGAAGAGGATACACAGCACCTGGACCAAGAGGGTGTCAGCCAAGAGCAAGATCAAGTACTACCTGTAGCGTGACCGCAAGGTGAAAAGGTAGCTACAGCGATTTTGATCGTATATAATGTAAAACTATTTCACACACTCACTGAAGCTCAGGAAGGGGTTGGGGTTGGGGTTGGGGTTGGGGTTGGGGTTGGGGTTGGGGTTGGGGTTGGGGTTGGGGTTGGGGTTGGGGTTGGGCGTGAACTACGAACACATCTACGCCTCCAGACCTGCCTTCAACGCTCAAAACCCACTGGCCAAAAGAGGCACCGGGACCCAATGGTTCCGCACCTTCATGAATTCGAAGGAGAGGTCAGCCCTGGCCTAGAAGATGCACAAGAGTGGATACCTGAACAAAGGAAAGTATCACGACCCTCACAAAGAACTGCTCAAGAGTAAGCTGACATACTAAGGGCCAATGAACTTCAGCACCAAGCCTAAAACCGAGAAGGAGCGGATTGAGTAGGTGGTCGAGTACAACGCCTGCTCATACGACAATTCCCTACCCACCCGTAACTTCAACATCGTAGGCATCCAGAAGGGCAACCACCCTGACAAGTGGGTCGTCCCCCAGGACTTCAAGAACCACATCAAGCAAGCCAAGACCTACCAGAAGTGTTCTTTTGACCCTTACCACGGCGGCTTTGAGGAGACTGGCGACTTCTCCAGGAAGGATGACCGTTCCAAGCAGCAGGGCAGACCTGAGTTCATCAGCCGTACCCTCGAGGACAGCATGGGCCGGAGGACCTTGATCAGCACCTCCCTGCGCACTTCAGAAGCCTATGAGAAGCTGAACCAGGCACGAGAGTCGGCCATCAACCCAGCTCGCACAATGAAGTTCTACAAGAAGTCCCTCAAGCACTTCAAAGAGCCTATCCAGCACTCCCAAGATTACAAGGCCCTGGACTTCAAGAAGATGCTGATAAACCCCGAGCCGAGGTTCTACCCTACCACCCTAAGCGGGAGAGTGGACAAGATAAGCAGCAAGATCCTCCCCTTTGGCAAGACCGACCCCTCACGCTCCAAGAAGAGGACCATCTTCAACCAGTCCCCTTCCTTCAAGGACATGGGGCTGTAGAAAATGAACAGCTCTCCCTTTCTCAGCAACTTGATCGTCTCTTATTTTTAGTGAATCTTTTCCTGCTTTATCAATCGTGAACAATGCACGCTTAGGTGACTGTCTCTGCTCTACGGGAGTTGGTCACTGCTAGCTGTGAGGACCTGCCTTCCAAACTGTGCGTTCTGTCCACTCTGCATCACCACCTTCCACTCGCTTTTGCAAGGGGCAGGGAAATCGAACTCATCAAGCTGCTCACTCTCCCTACTGCCACACTCTACCGCCTCTAGAGCTGCTCCCCTCTCCACTTGAAATAGGCGCTGGTCGCACATGGCTGGTAGAATGAGTTTATCAGCAGGGAGCTGAGTGAATGGCCAGCCAACCCTCTCTGCCAGATGGTCTATGAAATGCTGGCAGAGGCTGGTCTCTTCGACAGCATTGAGGCTGCCTTGGCTGGTGGGGAACTCAGATAAGCTGCCCTCTTGATTGATTCCTTGCTGGAGTTCGTAGCAGGACTGGATCGGTTCAAGCTGACAGATCTGGCTGAAATCAGTCAGTGCATCCTCTAGTCAGCAGCCAGTGCCATGCGTGAAGATAGTTCTTTCAAGGTATTTTACGACCTGCACAAAAGCTGCATGCGGATAGGAGAGAGCCTGCAGCTGTACCAAGCTGTCGTGCAGTTCCAGCTGTAAGTCTACCACTCCTGTATCTTCTCAGCTTCACTCGAAAAGCGGATCTTTGGCATCAACTCGCTGTGTTAACTGATCACTCGATTCTCAAACCAAGCTCAGATTTCAGCTCGGCATGAATTACTGGCCTGGCTACGGACCAGTGGCATCACCAAGCACATAATTGACTTCAGTCTACACCCTTAGATTCTAAAGCGAGCAGGTGCGATTGTGCGATAGCTCTACCTCTTCTAATAGCTACCAGTCGACTTCCCTGTCCAGCTGACCCTCAGATATCTGGAATGCGAGGACAGCTCTGTTTTAGAGCAGGCCTAGAAGATAATGGAGGGAATGGCCCCAGTGATGCGCTAGAAAGATCTTCTAGGGATCCTGATGGAGATGGAACGGACGCTCCCCCGACAGAAGTTCACTCGATGGATGGGCAACCTATTAATGACGCTATCAAGGAGCAGACTGATAAAAAGCTAGAGCAAGAAGCTGACCAACCACCATGTGCACTACGACCAACGCTAAGAAGAAGAGCACCTCTAGCACAGTGAATGCCTTGAACGACTATTGAACCTGGCAGTAGGGGCAGCCATGAACTCAGAAACTAGTAGTCACTCTCTGTCAATGCTGCACAACCTGCTCTACTAGAACCCTACTCTCAAGAAGAAAGCAGGGCTCATCCTGCTGCCTCGAGTCAGAGCAGACACCAACGATGTCCGTCTCCTTGAGGTTCTTGAGGTGGTTCTTCAAGGCGACTGTAAAGAACTGCTTGACCTGTTCTTGAAGGGTAGTATCATCGCCTATTGGTTGAAGGTCGTGCTTTAAACTAGACGCTATGAGCTGCTCTTCTGGGTGCAGAGGATGCCCTTCCGTTAAAGGATAGACAAACAGATTGTCATCCTCCTCTGGGAAGTCTATGTCGGCCTCAAGTCAGAAGCCAACAAAAAAAGCATTGTCGACTTCTTCACGCGCTGTCTCGTTCCTCACCATCGCACCTTGACCGAAGAGGCTAACAACCTGCTCTTTTTCGAGAGGCTGCTGAAAGTTGAACCAGCCAGCTACAACCCTTCGCTGCTAGGCTGCACAGACCGGTTCTTCATGGTCCGAAACGAAGATGCCAGACTGTTCTAGCGCAGCTCCAAGTCGAAGCTAAGCATCGCTGATAATGAGCTGATAGGAGTGCAGCTGTTCTGGTAGGTGCTAGAGCACAACGATAACGAGAAGACAGCCAAGAGTGCAGGAGACATCCTCTGCAGGATCTTCAAAATGTAGTGTGCTAGCGAGGCAGTGCGAGCAGGACTAGTACAAGGATACTGTGTGCAGCTGGTTCAGATGCTAGACAGAGAGCTGCAGAAAGGATAGCGAGTGCGGTCGATTCCTCTACTGGCCAGGCTGCTCGAATAGACCTAGAACTTCAACTTCAATAACAAGTACATTGACAGCGAGTAGATCTTCGTCAAAATCATCAACAAGGAAAAAGGAGCTTTGCCACCCGACCGCTTCCACCTCAAGCTGAATCTGGGGATGACCATCGTCTAGGCTGCAGATGTGATTGGACGTAGGCTAAGGCCTGTCCGCAAGCCACTGAAGTTTCTCTTCTGACAAAGGGCAACATCCTCAAAGGCAAGGGGACACTAGCAGACTTCAAAATCGAGCATCTCCAGACGATCATGGTCATTCGTGCAGCAGAGCGTGAGGACAGCACCCAGCACATCCAGCTGTAAGAGACTCTCGAGCTGAAGTTCAAAGAGATCAGATGCCTGCTGGACCTGGATGAAGACCTGCTCAAGTTTATGATCAAGAGCAGACCCAACGAAGATGTCCAAGAACTCATTGAAGTCATTCTTGAGCCTTCTTTCACCGAGTTCTACATACCAGACTGATGGAGGAGAAGTAGCAGCAGCACAAGCCAGCACAGCCGATAAAGTTTCTGAGCGAGGCTGTGTGCTCCAGCAGCAAGCTAGTCGAGCTGCTCTTCAAGGCCATGGAGCTGCAGATCCCTGACATCTCATAGCTGTCTCTCGCCATCGTGAGTCTGCTGCCCCTCTTCGAAGGCGAAGGGACACGACTCGAACAGTTCATAGAGGAGCAGGGCAGCTAGGCCCAGTGGCACCTCTACCTGAAAGAGCAGTCCATCTTCAGGTTCATCTTCGAGCTGAAGAAGCTGGACAGCATCCTCTTCTGCAATATCAAGGACCCTTGTGAGCAGGAGAAGGTTGCTGCACTCAGACTGGCCTTTTTGGACAAGGGTGGGCTCAAGCATCTCTTCCACAAGTTCAGGCATATGGACCTGGCCTCCAGCTTGAAACTCGGACTCCTGAGCGAGACACGAGTGGGGGGACAGCTGCTGCTGCTATTCCGGCAGTTCGTGGAAGGATACCTCCTAAAGCAGGTGCCCATGACCAGTCATACAGCAATCCACGCCATCTTCAAATTCAGACATCGGATCAGAGACCTCGCCTCCGTCTAGCTGAAGTCGATCCTCGAATAGTCCAAAGAACTAAGCGCCCTTTCGAAGAGCATGTCCTTCAAAAGCTTTTCCTTCAAGCTGTCCTCCGACAAGTCCAAGAGTGCTGCTGTCACCCCTAACTTCCAGAGCCCCACCATCTCACGGTCTGCCTCTCCGCACTCTGTCACGCCCTACCACCGGCCTCGAGAGGAGCAGCAGAAGAAGGTGCACAAGAACGGGTCGGAGCTGTCCTTCGTCAGTGTCGAGAAGGAGGAAGAACAACGTCCGACAGAGCTCAAGCTGCTCAGTGACTTGAAGGAGATGCAGCTGGTCGAGTAGTCTCTGGATCTGGCCCTGCTCACCCAGAGATTGATTGGCCTACTGGACCCTGCTCTCTCGCTGAAGTTCAACCCCTTCCTCAAGGACTTTTATGAGCTGGTCTTTGAGCTGCTGCTGCCGATGCTCATCCTGCGTGACAACAGAGACATCGCAATCAGGTGGCTCAACTCCACCCGCCTTTAGAACCTGCTGTCATCGACTAAGGAGGTACGAGGCTGCTTCGTGTACTTCTGCTTCCTCCTCTGCATGCTCACTGACTAGCCTGAAGAAGGAAGCCCCTCTCTGCGCCAGACCCTAGCCAACAACCTGATCGACTGCCTGCTTCAAGAAACTGCCCTCAATGAAGAAACCTTCATTGCTCTGGCCAAGTTCTTGACCGAGTGCTCTGACAAGGAGCTGGAGCAGATTCACGGCATTCCTCTTCTAGTCGACCGGCTGTGGGTCATGGCCTCCACCCTGCACGATGATGAAGAAGGCATCTTGGCAGGCTGTCTCTACCTGCTGTGGCAGCTTTACTGCGTCTTTCCACAAACCAAGCCTGCTGGGGATGACTCCCGTCTTTCCAAGCTGCTCACCCTCCTGTTCTAGGTCCCGGAGGATTGCCAGTCCTCGTTCAGCAAGTACCCGCAGTTCAAATTCCGCATCACAAGACAACGCGCTTTCAGCCTGCTTCTTGAACTAACCGTCAAGAACAACGAATTCAGTGTGAGTGACAAGGCTAGGCTGCTCAAGCAACTGCCTGCCCGCGTGAAGTAGCTGGAGGATGTGCCCCTCAAAACCAGCAGGTACGTGGGCCTGAAGAACCTGGGGGCTACTTGCTACCTGAACTCGTTGATGCAGCAGCTGTTCATGATCAGCACAGTCAGGCGGAAGTACTTGTCGACGATGCCGCTAGGTCCGATCGGCAGTGAGCTACGGCACACCTTCATGGAACTAGCCCTCTCTGTGAAGAGCTGGGTGACTCCAACCGGACTGATCGAGCACATCCGGCTAGGAGGCGAGCGGATAAACGTTGGCAGGCAGCAGGATGTAAACGAGCTGCTGATGTGCCTTGTAGGACAGCTGTAGGGCTAAGAAAAGCACCATGAACTGGACTTTGCAAGGCTGATCGGTGGCGAACTTGAAAACTAGGTCATCAGTCTAGAAGAGGAGTTTCCTTTCGCCTCCATCAACGTGGAGAAGTTCTGCTCTCTGAACGTTGAGCTGAAGGGACATGGCAGTCTCAAGGACAGTCTCAACGAGATGCTGCAAGGGGAGGTTCTGGCTGGCTAGAACCAGTACTTCTGCGAACAGTACCAGCGCAAGATCACAGTGCTGAGAAGAAGCTGCCTCAGAAAACTACCCGACAGTCTGCTGCTGACCCTCAAGCGATTCGAATTCAACTACTACCTCATGACCAGGCACAAGATCAACGACCACTTCGAATTCCCCCTTGAAATCGACCTCACTGACTGGACGCAGGAAGGACTGGCACGTCGCTAAGACCCTCGTCTTCCTGCTCGCTCGGTGGAGAAGCTGAACGAGCATCGGTCGGTTGACCGGGACCCTCTTGGCTTCGTGTTCAAGCTGCGAGGAGTGCTGGTTCATAGTGGCACAATCGAAGCTGGACACTACTACTCCTTCATCTCTGATCGGTAGCATGCATGGTTCGAGTTCAACGATCAGATGATCTTCCCTTTCAACCCTGACAACCTCCCGAGCTAGTGCTTTGGAGGGGAGTCTGCACAGGATGACTGGGAGATCCTCAAGAACAAGAGTGCTTACATGCTGGTCTATGAACGCACTAATGCTGAGTATCATGACCCATAGCCCGAGATAGTGGAGGCTATGAGGCAACGCAACATGCAGTTCTTGCGGGCAAGGCTAGTCCACGACTCGGACTACTACGGGTTCCTGGAAGAGTTTGAGCGTCCAAGCGAGTTAGAATCCTTGCTGGAACACGTGTAGGCATGACTCTTGATCGATCTTTGATACATCCATGGCAATAGCAACAATTCAAATGAAGATGCAACTTCCCAGGGAGTAGTGGGCCGTCATCAACTAGCAGGCCATTGCTGAGGAGGAGGAGAGGATGCGTTACGAGCGAGATCTGAGCATTCCAAACGGACGAGGTACAGGTAGTACCTAGACCAGGCCATCCGCTAGAAGCAGGCCCGCAAAGAACTCGAGAAGGAGTACGACCGCAAGTACTATCAGAACCTCATCTCTCGCTAAACTGAGCAGCAGCAGTACGAGAGGGAGGCCAGACTGAGAGAGCAAGAAAGCAAGAAGAAATCCTTCGAGCATCACCAGCGTGAGATCGAAAGCCGGAAGATCATGAGGATCAAGACCGAGCAAGAACTCAGGGCGGCAGGTCCCTAGTTCTTCCCCTTTTAAGAGTACCACTCAATCTAGCACAAAGAGGAACTGCTGCCCTACTACCAGCAGCAGATCGAGCGCAAGAGGCAGCGCAAGGCCTACGAACAAGAGGTCAACAAAGAACTAGCTGTTCGGACCATCAAGCGAGAGCAGCAGGAATAGGCCCAGCGCAAACAGGCACTCTACAAGATCTCCCATGGGTACCACCAGGACCCCCTCGTCTACCAAAAGTACTATGACATCTGCAGGGAGAAGGACTAGAAACTAGCTGCTGAAAGTCGAAGGGCACAGCAGTTCTAGCACTAGAAGCAGTTGAAGCTGGCAGCTGAGGACTTGCAAAGGCAGAAGGCACATACCTAGCGGGCCAACCAGTACCAAGCTGACATCCTGACACAAATGCAAGTAAAGAAAGATCGTGCACAGTTCCTGCAAGACATAAAGCACAGGTAGAGAGAAGAGATGGACAGGCTCACCAGCCAGTACCAGCTTGGCTCTCTCGACCATGCCAAGTCGAACTTACAGATGAAGTACACCAGCGAGCTGGAAAAGCAGATCGAAGAGAAGCGGATTCGGAAGATGCTGGACCGATACATGACTGAGGCAGAACTCCGCATGAATAAGCCGCAGCTGGAGAAGGTGGTCTCAGTGCGGGATCCAGCCTGGGTGCCTGAGTCCAGACAGCAAAGGATCATCCGCAAAGACTTGGGTCTGGACGAACACCAGCAGCAAGCAATCCGAGGGTTAGCGTACCGTCCGCGAGAAGAATAGTACGAGCATGTGTACGACCGGATCAAGAACACCTTCCACAAGCCGAGCTGAGCCAGCGACTACAGAAATGATTAAGAAACGTTTGCATGACGATCTTCACTAGCCGAGACTCTCTCTCCAGATGCTTAGTCCTAATGACTGTCTCCAGCTCATCATGCTCAACTCGCAGCGCAAGGAGATGCTCCGTAAGATGTTCGCTGTCAAGGGCTTCATCCGAGACGAGTCCAAAGCCGAACTCATCGACAAGATGGGCAGACGAGAGAGCATTCTCGAGAAGGAAGAAGAAGCCATAATGGAGCGTTACCGGCATGGAGTCATCTGCTGTCTGCTCTACCGCAAGGCACTGATCAACTACTGCAAAAACGCACTGGATCACAAGTCAGAACGCTTCATCAGTCTGATGTCCATCAAGGAACTCCAGCTGTTCTCCACTCGCAAGAAAGGACTCATCGATGATCTCCAGGAACATATCAACAGCGACCTTCTCAGCTTCTACTCCCTCGCGAAGGCTGTCATC
>NW_028292034.1:0-23242 GCF_963383615.2 Lipophrys pholis | reverse complement strand
TTTTAAAAAGGCTTGTGAATGCACGATACTTTACTCGTGCTTACCGAAACACCCTTAAGATACAGCCGCGTGAAGAATTCAAGAAATATCTGAACTTCATATAAAAACTATACAGTTCTAATAAAGAAACAAACTCAGGGTACAAAAAACTAGTCATTGAATTTACTGACATAAAGGACTTGAGCCTCGACTATTTAAAGTCTATGTAAAGAAAAGAATGCGCTTTGTTGTACCAAAAATTATCCATTCCAAGGCCAGATCATGGCCTAAGGAAGCGTAAGATAAATCTCTCTACTGAAATTATTGTCCCAGTACGTAAGGGGAAGCAAAGTTTCAAAGAAATCTGCGATGACCTCCGTGCAACTGACAGAAACCATAGCCTATAATAAGGTTGGCGACGATCGAAAGAAGTTAACGAATAAATTGCTATGTAATAGCTTTTTAATTCAATTTTCCATTGAGATTACTTTATGTCCTTATAATTTATATTTTTTGTAAATGCAGCCCACCCCCACCGAGAATATTGAGCTACTTTCATTCATGAATTAACAGCTCCAGTCGTCCAAAGTTAGTCACTCAAAAACCCTGCAGTATCTGCTCGTTCAGGAAAAACTCATACTGGCCTGCCTCTATTTCATTTAAAACAAAATGATCAGAGCCCCTCCTCTAGACCTGGAGCATGAAATCAAGACCTTCGTCAATACCATTAATAAGTTAGTTATGAACAGCATCCAAAATAGTCAGATGCCTAATGTCAAATTGTTGGCTAAGGCAGTAGATTTAATGTTAAACAACCAGGTAAAGCGACTGCTCCCGAAAGTGTCCTTTTTAACTCTAAAGTCAAGGACTTTCAACAATTTAAGCTGCCTGCACAAGGCACAAGAAAAGTATCAGACTGCACTTCACTCGATCTAATAAACAGTCCGTATCTAAAAAGAATTGCTCAATGAAAGGGATTATTAGAAACGATAAAATATCGTCATTACCTATATTAATAAGGCTGCAGTGCTATCAGCACTACGCAGATTTAAGCAAGCAGTGGAATGTCTTAGGTAAGGGTCTGGGTACATTTCAGATCCAAAAGACTAGGAGAGTGCGCAAAACAACTCATACTTACGGAGTTTGTTGGCGTACAACATAGCAGTGGAGTATGAGAACATGAGTTTGTGTGAGAGTGCACGCAAATATTATAAAAAAAGTTTGAAACTATCTCGTTCAATAAGCAACATATACCTCTAATCCAGATGCTTATAAGGACTGGGATATAAAAAGTGATGATCTTTTATGCAAACAAACAGATAGGTTAGTATTGACTATTTAGCTATGATGGCTGTTAGTGCACTTCACGTAGTTATTTACTTAAACTTCTAATTTTAATCTGTTGATTCTTTGTTATTGAGGACTGTTCTTTAAAGCTAATCATTTTTAAAAGTTTGCACTATAGACTAGATAATCTTGCTTTATTCTAGTTAGTCTATCTACTTCCTCTCAATATTAAATTGCTCGTTTAATAATTTGCTCTTTCATTCCTCGTTTTGTCATAGAAATTTAAAGCCACAATTTCATAAGCATTAAACTTTTTACCATTCACTAAGCTTGTACATTTCATGTTTCTTTTCTTTTCCTTTTGGTTAACAACTTTTATCTCTGTCCTCAAAATAGTTATTTCTTCAAGCTCTACATCTATAGCCTATTAAAGTAACGCAGCCTTTTAAGGGATTGCTTTTAAAGCATTTCGATTCTCATTGTATGATTTTAGTTGAGAGAATTTTTGTCTCTTTCCGATGGTCATCAAGCTCCTTCCCAAACAATACGAAATCTTGCTTAAGAGATGAACAACTATTTCAACTGGGAACATGGCACACTATCAGAGGTAAATGGCTATTAAAGGGTGATGATAAATAAAATCATTATAGTATCCTATTGTTCCTAAAAGAGAAGTAACATTAATCTTGTTGAAAGAGGGGTGATTATCATTTTTAAGATAATTCAACATTTAATTGCATGGGCAGCTCACACACATCCACTCTGCATCACAAGCTTCTTGGAAAAGTGCATCTCAATAGTGACTCTGGAAGGCCTATGCTTGAAGTCAACATGCCTGTACTCGATTAATATTAAGCCAAAAGATTCAATGAAGGACTGAACCTCGCTCGTCGCTTTGATAACAGATTTTTATTTTTACCAAACTCCTGCAACTTTTCTAAAGGAGCGGGCTATGTCTGTGGACAGAGTGGCACAATGAAATTACTGTACTAAGATTTTCGAGCCACTCTCAACTGTTAAATTTCAGATCGATCCATGAATGAAAACTCCTTTACCTAGCAGGAAATCATGCGTGTATTGTATATCTTAGCCAAATCTTCTAAAGATTTCCAGCATGAAGGTATGAAGTTGGGCAATATCCATCCAGAAAGTATTCTACTGGGTGGTACTGGCAGCCACAACCTATCGGACTTACGAATTGTCAACAGATTTTCTTGGCCAAACTAGCCAATCGGCATTCAAAAAGTGATGTAGAGCGCAAGGGGGAGTTACATATCTCCCTAGTAGATGCTTGAACTTGAACGGAAACGTATCTTTGAATAAGAATCAGAACACAGTGCCTCAGATTCCTTCTCAATGGGCATGACCATTCTTGAAATGGGAACTCTCAAATCCTCTTAAAACCTTTACGACTTTTTCAATTATAGGATCGATATAGGCGATCGGTTTAAGGAAAGAGTCAGTGAGTTTAATAACCGGTATCATAACTCCGTGTTTCTGCAAAAGATTGCTGGAAAGTTATTGCAAGCAGACCCTTCTGGCCGACCTCAGCCAGGTTAGATTCATGCTCTCCTTAAGCCATACGAGCGATAAATTCTGGGTTTGAAATAATTCCGCATCGACAAGTAAGTGATCCAAAACTCAGTTAAGCAGTATAACTAAGCCAGAACCATGGGCAAAACCTGATATCAACATAATTAGAATTATTTTATATGGGAAAGAAGGATCACAAAAAAAGATGGGGCAGGGTCAGCAGGCAAGAACTATAAAAGTAGCAGATTGCTGGTAAGGACGAGGAGCAGAAAGAATAAACTCAAAAGAGAAATGCTGAGCCTCTCCAGCCTGGTTAGGACAAATAAGAATCTTACTCATAGCTGCAGGTAGAGTTCATGTTCTTAGAACCTGATCCAGATTTCTCTGATTAAGTTGAAGTCTTACTTCATAACCTTCTGCACAATTCAATAAAGGATTTCTAGACAGTGGCTACCAAATTAAGTTCAGACCCAACTGCCGTAATGATTGGCTATGAGGGGGAAGATGAGTAAGTGAATATTTGCAGCATCACAGGCTTGTTAAAGTAGCCCTCTAGTGAGTTAAAAAAAAGTTTGTAAGGCAAGCTTGGAATCAAATGGTAAAAGGGGACTGCAGTGCTACTTAGCCAAAGAATAGTGAATATGCCTCCTTCAATAGTACCTAGAATATACGATTCTCTTGGCAAGGATAAATAGATTGATCAAATTATCTTGATTAGCAAGGCTTTTTATGAAGCTGGTCTAAAGAAGAAGAAAGGTAACCAATAAGACTTGTTTGAAAGACTGCAGTATCCCAAATTTTAAGACTATCTCTTTATGAAGCATGCTAGAAAAAGGTCTTGCTTCAATTCTCAGACCTAGACTGGATAATCTTTCGTAAGAATTATGGCTGCTCTTTCAACCTCACAATTCAACATGGCAGTCAAGTAACAAAGAGATTGGCTTGAATGAATATCCATATCATTAATATTTTAATTGAGTTTGTCTTGGTAAAAGTAGGTACAAGGAGACCAAAATGCTCTATGAGCATAATTGCTTGCCTTAGCCATATCTTTTGTTATAGCGACTAAAAATTAGCACATTTAAAGATATGACCAAGCTAGCAAAACATATTATGATGAGAGAAACAAACAACCTATAAACTAAGCAGCTTGTCAATCAGCATGATATACAAATGTTGAAATCTACCGCATATCATAATGGTTAATTTCCTGCCTGCTCCTTTACGGAAAATGTTAGCTCCTACCTTGCCTTTCCTTCATCTAAAAGGGAATTTACATTCCGATAAGTATTTCCCTCATAAGCATCCAAGTCCTTCTCAAGCATGTGAAATCCTATAATTTTTTTTCAAGGTCAAAGGCCATTATCCTTTTGATCGACTCTGAAAAAGGATCACTAACCCAAGCGCAACTGCTTTCTTAATCTCTGACTGCCAAATCAAAGTAGCACAACATCCCAATAATCGCATTCATTCAAGCAAAATGTATTGGAGGTCTTAGCATTACCAGCATCCTACCTGCTTGCTGCAAACAGTCACCATGTCTACGCCTCCCCTTCCTCCTAAATTTCAGTCCAGGAGAGCCAGATACTTTTACACACATCTTAAGCTTTGCAACAAATAGGATATGAGAAAATGAGCATCAGTAGCAATAAAGACCTCCTGTCTCATGAAAAGGCTGTTCCCAAAGATGGTTTACAGTGGCATTAGAAGAGCAAGGAAATGAAGTTATAAGCTTTTTGGAATGCGATATCTAAAAAAAGGCAGCTGGACTCAGCCTTAAAGTAAGGGTTTGTTACTGGTGAGTAGGCTGTAAAGTTGGGTGCTGTTGATGGGATGGCGAGCTTCCCAGAAATATTGGCAAGATAATACTCTGAGTGCAGAATTGTGGAGTTCGGGTATGAGCGATACTTATAAAACAAGAAGAAACTGTTAAAGTTGGTGTTAGACCCTTACTTTAATATAATTCTGGTCTTGATATTGATAAAGATAGCAGTGAAGTATGGGCTAATTATCTTCATATGGCAGAAAGCCAAATCTAAAAAGACTGAGAATAGTAATGGTGATTGATTGCAAAATTATTCCATGCAAGTATAGCATCAGCATTTATTGAAGGAGTTGCTTCAAGGGGTTGGGGTTGGGGTTGGGGTTGGGGTTGGGGTTGGGGTTGGGGTTGGGGGTTGGGGTTGGGGTTGGGGTTGGGGTTGGGGTTGGGGTTGGGGTTGGGGTTGGGTCTAGGAGTCACTTCCTCTTTCGTTCGGTCTGTTAATCTAGACTAATGGAGTGAGGACCAGTTCTTAATAATGAAGGTTGGAGGTAATTAGAGGTTGACTCAATTCCTTGATGTGTATGGTATTTAAAAGTCTGCTTCCCAGAATACAAATACAACACTATAGCGATGACATATTATAGAGAACTCTTGAAATGTGAGATAAAATGTGAATAGCCACCTTAAGCTCCATCTCTCATTGAGGGGATCAAGCGACAACCTAGGCTCTATAATTCTTTTCAGCCTATTGATGATGAGAAATACGTTCACAGAAACTCATACAGCGATGGATATATGGAAACAAACAAGGAGAAATATGATGACACTGGCTTCAAAGAATTAGCTGTTAATGCAAAGAAAAGGATTAGCTAGAAGATTGAAAATATAGACACTGAGGCTTTGAAGGAGAAAACTAAGACTGTAACTAAGAAAGCAAAAAAATACGCAGCCATTGGATATAATTACACTAAACTAGGGGCACAAGTAGTTTGGAGCAAGCTAAATTCATTGTGGAAATCATGAAATGATAAATTTCATATTAACATTAATTTTTTATTGACTTAATTATTATGATACCAAGATCAAATTCACTGACTCAGGTTCAAAACTAATAAATAAAGTTTCTGATTAGACGTAGGAATAGACATTACAACCCCTTCTTAGTGAAACTTTCATCTGTTGCTTCTAAAATGAAATACTGCAGAGCTCATCTTAAATCCATGAGCTAACACCTGGGTTAAAATCGTTTTAATAAATAAATATTGTAAAAACTGTCCCCAAAAGGAAAGGCTCTAAGAAAAAAAAGACATAAAAAGTTATTCAACAAAGGGCAACAGACATTGTTTTTTATTCAATCCCTGAAATAGTATGATATGAGCAAATCTTATCAATGATTATCCTTTTAACATTTTTATTAGTTTCAAATCTTTTTAGGAGTTATCGATATCAGTCATTTAATCACTCAATATTTACTCATTGTTTAATTCATCTGCGCACAGGCATAGTCCAGTGATTTATTAGTGGCATGAAAAAAGGATTTTTGCTCACATCCTCCCTCTATATGAATTATCTAATCGCAGGAAATTATATTTCCAACCGCTTTCTATATTCTTTCCATTGCTTTTGCAGGTGTCCCTGATGTTCCATGAAAACACCTTCAATCCAGTAACTCATCTCATATAGCACGAAATCTGCCGCAGAGGAAAAATTCAAGGGGAAGAAACTGTTTTTGCGGAAGGTTTAGCGCTACAAATAGATTATCAGTGGTTAAACATTTTACTCATAGATTCTATCATTTTCCTCTTAGTAATCTTCTGAAGCATTAAGGGCAACAATGGAAGCAGAGATGCTCTCAAGCATCCATAATCCCTCGCTTATCCTTCCATACTAAGACAGACTCCGGCCAAGTAGATGCTTGCAGTTTGAGAGCGAGATCAGATAGTTGATCATAGTAACCAATCCTGAAATATAACTCTTGTTGTCATTGAGGAAAGGCAAGGCAGGGAATTATGTGCTAAGTAAATTCTTGATTTAGTACTCCCATTCCTCTTTTGTGAATGCTCTTTCAACAAATGGCAGTTTGCATACCTACATCAAATATCGAAGGGGTTGTGCTGAGTCTCTGAGTCCACTGCTACCAAAGTTGAGGACGAGTGCTTAGGAGAAATCAGATTATCTGTCCTAAGGGATGGTACAAGTACCCATATGAATTGTAGATAAAAAATGAGTATTTTTTAGTTTTTTTGAAAAGGGCTTGTATAATAGTCATGATAATTTTTGTCAAATAACCAGAGAATTTCAGTGGACTAACTGATTGC
Source organism: Lipophrys pholis (assembly GCF_963383615.2). NCBI lineage: Eukaryota > Metazoa > Chordata > Actinopteri > Blenniiformes > Blenniidae > Lipophrys > Lipophrys pholis. The sequence goes on along the minus strand of NW_028292034.1, from coordinate 16,360 downwards.
ATAGGTAGATGGTCAAATCTCCACAATCCAATATTCAAATAATATGTAAAAGTAAAAAAAAAAACCTGTTCTTACAGGTCTTAAAAAAGCTGATCTATTTCATCAACAAGACAAGCTTCTTTTTACTTATAGGTACCGCCCTGTTGCTCTTTATAAAGCAGCGATGAAACACTCCCCCTATTAGCGATATCAGCCAGGAACCGCCATTAAAGTTCAGACAATGAAAACTCCAATTTTTAAGGACAGCATAGAGAGTGTTTTAAAGTCAGCTGCTATAAAGAGTAAATACAGGCATCGTGAAAAGCCAAATTGGAGGCGCTGTCCGATTCTGAACAAAATCAGCTGTTTAATGCTAATTAGTTGATTTTAAGGCGTTCGAGAATAATAAGCCAAAAGGTTTTGACAGATGGTATGATGATCTCAATGATTCTCATGAGGATTAAAAGAAGAACCCGAGGAGATGCCACCGGACCCTAGGCTAAAATAGAAGATCGCCATGTACAAGAAAAAGTTAGGAATGCCTTAGGAAAAGGGGGTAATTATTGTCAGGGGAGGCTATCTTGATTTAGTTGATTGCTTAGTTGAAAAAGGTTGGAAGCGAAATGAAGAACACGAGAGTAGGATTTTTGATTTGAAATTTGTCACCAAAAGAAAAGAAATTGATTTCGACAATTTGATCGATGGGCAGCTAGTCAATCATTTCCAGAAAAACAACAGCATCACTACCAAATATGGTCTGTGCAGGAACTTAAGAAATGCTATCTGGTTCTAGAATTAAGACATAGATGTATTCTTCCCTAGATGCTATGACCTTTCAGACCTCACTGATTTCTAGGATTTCATTGAAGAATTTAGGGTTACATTTGCCCATTCCATCTTACATGACTACTTAGATGGTAAAAGTTCCTCCTCACAAGCAAGAGCAGCGATGGATTTGATGAGATTTAAATTTCAGAGTGTGGAAGATAAAGTCAATGGCTATCTTTAAGGACATGCTTCACCCTCCATTAGTTAAGATTTGTGGAAAAGGTTGAAAAGCAATGAGTAATAAGCTAAGTAATTATAAACATTAGAGCTATAAGTTATAAAGAATTATCTGAAATAAGTCAAAGAGAAAGATCCGCAAGCTAGTTTGAATCGGCAAAACATTTGGATGATCAAACCCGCCAGTAAGTCACGAGGACGTGGAATTCGAGTATTCAAAGATCTAGATAAGATTTTACCTTATGTCTTTGGATTAGACTAGCAGTGGGTAGCCCAAAAATATATAGAAAACCCACTCACGCTGCGTGGTAAAAAGTTTGATATCAGGCAATGGGTGCTTGTGACTGGGCTCAAACCTCTACAAATATGGTTATTTGAAGAGTTTTATGTTAGACTTTCTTCCAGGATTATGACCCCTTAGACTTTTCTAACAAATTTAGCCACTTGACTAACAATCAAATAAACAGACACTTTTAAGGAACTGTAGAAATATAGGGAGGCATGCTAACCCAGGAGGAATTCTTTCATGAAGTTTGCTAAATAGGGCTTTAGCATCTGATCATTCCTTTAAAAAGGGCTATTAAAAGACTAGCTATCAGCTCAATAAAATCAGTCAGCGAAATGATGATGCCTAATAAAGCTTGCTTTGAAATACTTGGGTATGACATAATGGTAGATGAAGAATTACGTCCCTGGCTCATCTAGGTGAACTCTTCCCCTTCCATGGATCATTCAACAAGGTAACTACTCACCTGGTAAAAAGAGGACTACATGATCTGGGTTAATTGATAACAAAGTATATAAGATCAGGCAAGAAGGTGCCCCAAAAGAAATATGGAGGATGGCATCTGGTTTATGGTTGATTTGCATTATTAGTTAACTTACATATATATTACAATGCTTACATAATGAATCATCCTATGATCTCATATTCTGGCTTCATGCCTAACTTTATTTTTAATCTCCCATCAATTGTGCTTCGGTTCTAAAAAATGAGCTTCTAGTAGAGACCGTACCCCCATCCAAGTCCTATCCAGCCAAAATTAAATTCCCGATAACTATTTTTTACAATCCCCATACTGCTCACCTTTTGTAACTCTAGCTCATGAATTATTTTCACATTGGCAACCAAAATCTAAAGTTTAGTACCATTCAGTCCCAAGAAAGCAAGGATCAAGTGATTACGATGTACTTTAAGCAAAGATCTGCCCCGAATCCAACCATGATAATATGCTTCCCCACTGGAACAGTTCACACTGGTTGCAATCCCTCAAAAAGTGTCTGTTTTTGCATCCTTCCCCGAACTGCTTATCAATAAAGCTAGCCTTTCCAATTTTCAGGTTGATCAGCAGAAATTTGTTATCACGGGGATTATTGCTATATCCTCCAAATACGATCAGACTATCTGGAAATTGCTTATATAAATCACCGGATAATAGACAGAAAGATGCTCCCCATCTACCATACTTAGACTAAAGTTTGTCTTCTCCTTCTATCCAACCATTTTTCCCATCATATTTGTCAATTCGCAAAGATGGTTCCTAGCCTTACTTTCCCAAAAAGCGATACAGTTCCATTTCCTATGTCAAAGCATAACAGGCCTGGCTTATGATTGGACCCTGCAATGTTCGACAAGTGGGTTAACCAATGATCGCTAAGATTTGTTCTTTAGGTTTTATGATTAAAACTGCCCAGAGAGTTCCTTTTTTATTATCTGCTGGGTAATGATAGAGATGAATGACCTAATCTTAAGCATAGCGATAGGAGAGTGGTTGAGAGTGAGAGTCGGACAATCTGAATGCCTCCTGACTGGCCTGATTGTAAAAGTAGGTCATCTCATTCGTTATCTTGAACTAGTCAACAGCCTACTGGAGAGGGATCACAGATTATTCAGCCTTTTGTTTTTAAATATCCATGTCTTGATGTTTTTCTTTGAATAGTTTGTCTACTGAATATATGAAATCTGGGTTGATGAGACGAGTGGTAAGGTCTCTGTCAATGTCTTGGAGGTCTGTGTCTTCAGCCAGCACTCTGAAGCAGGCATGGACAGTGTAGAGCATTCTTTGCTCGTATTTCTTCTTATCCAATGGATTACAAAAATCAACCTCTTATAACTCCAACATCCTTTTTATGTCCCACATTCTTTTTCCATCCATATTTTCCTTTAAAAGGTATTCCTTATTTTAGTACAGTTAATTCGCCTCTTCCACAGGCATGAAATTCCTCATGAACTGAGGACCTCGAGAAAACATGCTTTCCACTATTATCACGTTTATGCGGTTGTTTTTGAACACCCTCCCGATCTGGAGAAGAATTGCAGCTATCCGTTACATATCCAGGTTTAACAGATTATACTAACTATCGTCTGTTATAGCAAAGGCTTCAATCTACAACACACACAAACGATACCTGTGCTTTGAAATTACTCGGTTCAAAAGAGTCTACATTAAGTAGTAATACTATTCGGGACTGAGTCTACTCTTTACTTGATACTATGTCTCTGTTTTTTCATCAGGGTACGGATCTTCTAAAAAAAGTTTGATCCATCCTGGCACTGTTTGATCCTTTTCGAGGTTTTGAAAATGATCTTTAAGGAGTCTCTTTCGGCGAGTAAAGCTAACAAGCAGAATATTGGAAGCCTCTCTATGTTTCTCTTCAGCGAACTTCAATCTGAAGTGATAAAAGATGTAGGCAGCAATCAAAGGTTTACTTAGCTGGTTTAGACTCTCAGTATTGTAGAGATAGATGATTTTAGTACTGGAATTTTGAGTCTCAGTTCGCTCGAAGCTCTCAATGATGACCAGCATAAATATTTTCATCATTGTTGACATTTATAGCATCTGGTGATTGCCCATCTCCCCTAATTCTTCAAGGAGATCATTCCTTTCCTTAGGAATCTTAACATCCGGATTGGGAACGTTGATGGAATTGATAAGACCACGATTGTATATTCCTGAAGCCCTGTAAAAAGCCCTGCGGACAATGACTTTGAGGTCAAGAGTGATTAGTCGGGACTAGTTGATAAGGTGGCCGAATGAAACAGGCAAGCCTTCGTCTCGATCCAAAGTATCATCAGTTATCTAAGCTATTTCTTCATGCTCCATAGGAAAGGGGTTGGGGTTGGGGTTGGGGTTGGGGTTGGGGTTGGGGTTGGGGTTGGGGTTGGGGTTGGGGTTGGGTAAACCATATCAAAATAATTAAGGTCACTTCCACACTAATTTATAATCATGCATTTGTCAGTGATCTAGATTAGTCACGAAATAGGGAAGAATAACCTCAAGCCCGTCACCTAGATTCTAGACTCTCTCTCCATTCCTCAGCTCATCTAAGCAATTCCCCTCCTCGTCCTCCTTGCCAGACATCACCACACTCCTCATCTCATACAGTTACTCATCAAAAAAAATCATTCTGACATCTTGTTCGCCCTCCGATGCTTCCTTCGCTCGCTATTTAAGAGGATCTGATAGATCAGTAATATGAAGATGTCTGAATGAAATAAGAGAGGCATGCATGGAAAACATTGCGAAGTAATCCATTGAGTATACCTTAAATCTGTTCAATAACTTCTTACGCTTTGGGTCAATCAGAGAGGAGTGTTAGAGACATAAATTGTAGGAAGATTATTTCACTTTATAATTAGAGATTCGCTAAGCTAGGAATGGTGGTGCATCATTTGCTTGTGGACAAAGGATCACTCTCTTGGAGAAGTATCCTCGATACTATGAAACAAAGAAAGGAACACATTTGTCCTCCATTTTGATACAGCTCACCCCTACTCTTCACAAGCTTTATCTAAAAGTTTGTGAGTGAATCAAGGACATACAAATTTGGAGAAAGAAAACAAGGACATAGCATGATGATTAAAGAAAGTGAAGGAATGATGCGAGAAGCGTTAGTTCTAAACTTGATGGTTACTTTTAAGAAATTGCTAGAGGAGTAGGGATCATCTTATGGCCCTACAGAATATGCATGCTTAACAAGGATAAAGGGGCTGGTCTAGTTTATAGAGGAGACCATGTCAATAGATGAGATAAAAAAATAGCCAGAATGGGAAGGTTCTTTACAAAGTTCTATGAGTCCTCATTGAGGACAGGGATATAGCAAAGAGAGCGCTTTATCCGCAGCCCTCGTTGGATATTCTCTCTTTTCTTTCTTTTGCGAGGTGAAAGACAGGCATAATGGGAATATACTTGTCCATTCATCAGGCTGTCTTATCCACATTGATTTCTCCTACTCCTTAGGGTTTTTCCCGGGTAAAATAATGTCAGCTGAAAGGGCCCCCTTTAAGCTGACTAAATAGTACGTTTCCATAATGGGAGGAATAAATTCAGCAGGGTTTGAAACTTTTTAAATAGTTATTTTCAAAGGGTTTGCAACAATTGATAAATCACAAGGAGATTCTGATTTTCCATAAGCAATTGCTGTGCAAGGAGGAAGCTCTCTGCATGATGATGAAGAGCTCTAGGCTGAAGATCTCATCGAATAAAGCTTTAACAACGGCTATACTATAATGTATGATAACTACCAGAGATACACCAATGGGATAATGCCATGACTAGTTACTTTATTTATAAGATTATATTCTCTGATCAACCATTCCCAGAATCATTTAAATTCCAGGCAGTGCGTTTCTTCTCACTGTCTTTCCTCCTTTTTCTACCCAATGCATTGTCTTGGTCTATTTCATAGGGTGATCTATGAAAGGAGCTTAAATCTTCCTTGTACGTAAAAACTTCTCAGCTCCAATCCGAGCTAATCAGCAGTCGCAAGATTTCCATAACTTTTTAGTCATCTGCTCATAATCAAATTGGAAAGCAAGATGCTTGGCCTAGGTCATCATGCTCTCAAGGGTTTGCTGCTGAATATCATACTCTTTTTCAATGCCTCTGTATAGAGCACGGTGTTGAAGTGCTTGTAATTCCAACTCTCTTGTAAGGAGCAATTTGAACTTGTCGATTTAGCGCTGATAGGAGCATTTATGTACCTCTACTCTCAAAGTGATCAGTTCCTATCTTAAAGAAGCAACTAGTGCCGTGAGCCTAAAGAGGGCGGTTTTGACAGCTGGCATTTAAATTTGATTGGATTTACATGTAGGTAATAATGCTAAGCATTAACCTTGGTTGCTTGCTAATTATTTATAGTGGCTAACATTGGCAATCATTTGGCTCTATTAAAGGTAGGTTTGTTTTTGGCTTGCTTTTTTAGTGAGATGCAGTACTAAGATGGACCAGGAACACTCTCCCGAGTTGATTAATTCTAGAATCTCTTTGCCACTACCAAGGGATTAGGAAACTTTAATTTCTTCATCTAAATAGGGGTTTTGCTCCTTTCTTCAAATAATTGCCAGGACCAGGCATGTCTAATTCCTTATTACTCTGGCAACGTTCTTATTTGCCAATAATCCCACCAGTTGCCTTGGCTTTCAGTTCCTTGATATTGTATTCACCTGGACCCAACTCCGTCTTTGGAATTGTTCTAAATCTGCGCTCACTAGACGAAAATCGTTGGATGTAGGTAGGACTGTTAGCTAGTTTAAGGGCAGATGCTTTTGGATCATAATAAAAGCCTGGTGGAGGAGCTTCGTAGGGCCTCATTTGCTTTAGCGAATAAGAATGAGTTAGAGATACATGTTATTAGGATCAATTCTTTATGGGATTTAAACTTGGGCCTGAGTGCTTTTTGCTTAGAATGAGGCTTTACCTGGCGATCACCATCCATTAAGACAAGGTTCTAGTCCTTAATCTATTTCTTCGTTTTGTTGGCAACTGACTTAACTTACGAGTTATTGTTTTTGTTTTACAGAGTTTTGTCTAAGTGACTTTATGAAGTTCTTCTCGTTCATAGCGTACCATCAGATCCCTGTTTTCAGTCAGTTCGTAGGGGTACCAATGGTCTTTACCTGTAGGAATGGATGGTACACTGTTTATCCTCATATCCTCTTTATCTGTTTTTTGCACTGGCTTTTTTACCTTCTGACCCCAGCTCACTGTTTGAAGTAAATGCCAGGACCAGGGGTTGCTTCTCTAGATTTGTCATGAAACCGAGCATCTTTAGAGAATGTTGCTGGCTATAGCTGTGCGAGATGCGAATCCTGGGGGTTAAAGGCCTAATAATAACCTGGTGGAGGACTATAGCTTGCAGCATAAAAGAGTTATTTATCTGCCTTACTAAATTTCATTATTATTAATGAATCTTGAAATATGGACTTCTAAATGCTGGAGGCAGTTGTCACTGAGTATCTCAAGCAAAGTAGGAGCCTGGGACAAAGGGCCAAACATAAACCAACGGGACAGGCCAGGAGCAAGCCAAGACCTGGGAAGATAAGGTTGACAAGGAAGAGAAAAGGAAAGAAAGCAAAAGGACAAGGAAAGGATAGGTATAGAGAAAAAGGGAGCGTTCTAGATAGAAATAGGAGGAGTAGGATATTAAAAAGAGAAACAACGTGAATAAAGAAGGCGGAAAAAGATAAATTATTAAAAACAAAAAGAGATGGAGCATCTTTCAAGGTATGTAAGAGACCCGTATTAGAAAAAGAGGGAGGACATTGAGAGGATGAAAAGATCAATCCAAAAAAAGCTCATTAACTTTAAAAGTATCTCTAAAATGAAATCACAATGGACCGGAAAAGAAGGGAAATATAATAACTACGCTCTAAATAACTTGCACTCTAAAATTCGTTGAATAGTGCCAAAAGACAAGATCTGACAGTTTTAGTTAGTGGGTTGCATACGAGAGCTGACTAAAAAGACATCTACCAGTATTTCATAGGATGGGATGTGGTAAAATCAGAGACATACAGATCATCAAAGATAACCGCACCAAAAAAAGTAAAGGGTTGGCTATATCTAGTTCTATTCTCTCGACTCAGTTAAAAAGCAATAGAACCCACTTAAGAGCCTTGGTTCTTTGATGGAAAGGAATGGCCGGCTCTTCAAGTAGAACATTCTTGTGCTGAAAAAACAGACTAGCTGATGCCAACAGGATGTACAAAACGAATTACTGACTTCGTCAAGAGACTAAGCACAATTTCTAATAAATTTCAGCTCCTGCGCGTGTGATGGTCACAGGACTTAAACGAGAACTGGCTTCCATTGATAATGAAAAGCTGAGGGGTCTTTTTTAACCTTTTGGTAAAATTGATATTCTTGAGGTTAACAGAGATGAATCCGGAGCATGTAAGGACAGGCTGTAATCCAATATTCAGAAGCAAAGAACGCCAGGCTAGCAGTATAGAGAATGCATCGGTTTGAGATCGGGGGCAAAAGATTCGTGTTCAGCAAGTGGGTAAAGATGGAGGGTCTAGGATAAGGGTATCTGATTTAGATGAAGAAACAGCTACTTTTTTAAAGCTAGCTAATCTAAAATAACTCTCATGCACAAACTCGCAAAGAATCACTTATTACCAATAAACTAGCAGTTCAAACATCAGTCGCCCACCTATATCGACTCTTCCTACTTGCTTTATCCTCATGACCATATGTTTACTCTAGACGATCGTAAATCAGCCTCGTTCTTCAATGAGTTGCGAGCAGACGTGGAGGAAGAGTGCCAGAGATTTGGGGAACTGGTACGAGTTCAGGTGTAGTTTAATTCACAGGGAACGTGTGGGTGCGGTACAGAAGCGTATCATCAGCCTCTAAGATGCAGGAAACCCTTATCGGCAAGTATTTTGACCGAAAGAAGATATTTTGCTACTATGTTAGCTAGTAAGTTTATAAGCAGCATGTTAAGTAGTGATAAATAAAACATTCATGCAAAAAATAGATGAACTGAAAAGCTATAATACGCTACTTTAGAGCGCAGGGTCCATCTCTGCAAACTACCCTCCCATAGGAAATTGAAATCTGGTTTAGCAAACACTCTGGAGTTGAAACTGCACCTCTCTTCATCATCGAGAATGAAAAAATACCAACAAAAAGTGCACTTCTAAAATGGAGAGAGACTCACTTGAATGAAAATAGAAATGATAACATTCAGTTCAACTTTGGTTCAGGAGAGTATCCGTACAACAATTTTCCATCAATGCTCTTAATTTACTACGATCATCAAGGAGTCTCTTAATCTGCGTAACAAAGTTTAAGTCAAACCTGAAAATATACGCCGATTATTTAGCTACTGGCTGGGAAAGCCAGTGCTGTTATGCAAAATTCCATCATTGGAATTAACCAAATTATCTTCGTTATCGAATGCCTTCAGAACTGCTGGACCCAATACATGAAGAAGCTAAGCTATGGATACCTTAGACTTTGCCACATAATATAAAAATGGTCATAACGATTTCTAAGTAGGGATACACAAACTTGAAATTGATAGTAGTACAAAAATACTACTGTTATTCAAACCAAGCTGCTTCCTTTTCCAATTTTTGATTTGAACTAGCATTCTCATGAAAATCCTCTCCTGCATCAGTTTTTCCTCAATGCCATTTCCTCAAACTCTCTTTATTTCTGGTAGGTAGAAGAGAAATGCTGTTTCCTCAGGCTAGCGATGAATCCGTGCAGAGAGTTGTCAGGCAGGTTCATGGGTTGATAACTTTTGCTAGAATTAGTTCTGTAACATCGCTTTCTAGCTTTTGAAGCTGATTATTGATGTTTGGATTAACTATAATCCTCTGCTTTCAGTTAGCCTTTAAATTTTATGTGCTACTTATAGAGGGCTCTCTTTTGAGGAAATTGGCAAATAAATGAAGGATATTGTCCCACTTCAAGGTCTGTTAGCTGCTATTAACCCCTTCGTTGTAAGGGATGGAACAGGATGATGATAAAGAGCCGTAGAGTGCGAAAGATAATCCATCCCTTCAAGCACAACCATCTGCAATTATCCGTAGGATGGTGAAAGATGGACCGACATGCATTGTGCGGTTGTAAGAATTATTCTATCACATGAATGAACTACAGGTCTATTTTGATTTAAAAGATCAGCTGGCTAAAATATAGAACTTTCTTGTGGTTTACCACCCATACAATAAGTATTAGCTGGTGCGTATGTGGCATAGAGTGACTACCCATACAGAAATCAATCCAGTCGACAAAATCAGTAAGGGACTTTAGCTGTACAAGGGACAGTACCTCCCTTCAGAAAAGGATCTCTTTAGAATCATAGTACAACTTCCATATTTTTCAAAGAACTTTCTGCAATCGAACATAGCAATTACCCTTTCTATCACCCCAAGCTTATTGGCAGCAGCTTATTCCTCAAGCAGCTTTTCATCCGAGATGAATACCTCCGCAACGAATTAATCTTTGATGAGTCCTGCAGACAGAACTAGACCTAGGATATCACAGTCGAAAACCTGATCAAAGAAAAGCTCAATCCCCTCAAACACATAAAACAATCTATTTAGGTTAAGAGCAAGTTCAATTCATACTCATAAAGCTAAGAGCAAAAGAAGGTTGCTCTACCGAATAGCTTAAGACAGCGAATGAAGATGATGCTAAAGAGCATCAGGACTTGCAGCCTTGAAATTTCTTCGGGCTGTGATAAGTTTAGAGCTGGATACGAGAAGGAAGTGAAGAGTATCCTCCGGAAAATGGGCATCATTACATCGAATATATCTGACAGTGGAAGAGTAAAGGATTAGTACAACTTTCCTCTAAATTTTAATTTCCTGCGAGATACAGAACTGTACTTTGATGAGTAAATAGGCAGCAATATAATTATTATAAACGGTGGATATGGATTTGTCTGCCCTGGTTTCATTATACTATAGAGGTAACTTCAGCAAAATTATGCTTAGTATTATCCATCTGACACATAAGCTATCTCAGTGCTCAAATAAAAATCACTCTACCAAAAGGACTCAACATTGTATTGGGAATAAACAACGAAGAACCAACGGGGCAGGAACCTTCCACCAAAAAAGTAAACCTCTACAGCACAGTCCTAGAGAGCATGAGGTAAACTACTCGAATTTCAAGCAATCGAAAATGGCCTTTTCTCAATTTGTTTGAAAACTAAGTACTACCAGACATTCTTCCTTCTCGGCTTATTTTCACAAAGATAGATGATCCACAATAAAGTCTCATTCATAAAAAGCTGATTCAAGATTGGATTTCCCTCTTAAATTTCAGAAAATCACTCACAAGCGAGAGCTGCATTCCCGATACTCAAAAGAAACAAAGCTTAAGTTATAAAATCCATTCGACTTCCGTTTGAAGATGAAAATGGAAAACTAGATGATACTGTTGAAGAAAGAGTTGAACATAATTATTGCAGATAATCGCAAGTTGTCAAGCACATCCATATTTTCAAAACCTTAAAATTTAGTAATTCAGAGTAAAGATAAAGCCAAAAAACAAAATAGTTCGCAAAAAAATTGATACCCTTGAAGAGTAACTGGCAGATCAGAAGATGGCAACAGCCATTTCCTAGGTTATTCTCGACAGATTCCAAAGATTAAGCACATCTGCGAAGAAAATTCCTTTTGGCAGAAGGAATGGGTAAAGACACTTAGCTAGTTTAATAGCAGCTTAATCAAAATGATAAGACAAGAAAAACAATACATTGACAATAAAGGACAAAAAAAAAACCACCCCCAGCTATAGGGAAATTCATCAGGGGATATTAATAAAGCTTTATTTAGCTATCAGAAGCCCATGATCATTAAGTGTTTACCCATCGCGGATAAACTACGCGCATGAGTCCTTGTAGTCAAATTAGAAATTCAAATTCATTCAAGTTTAACAAATTAACTTCAATTTCATTGCTCAAAAAGATACAGTCCAGAAATTCAGTCCAACTGAAACCTAACAGCCCACCCAAGGTTTAGTTTTGGTAGGTACCAGATCTTTATCATCTAGAGACGATTATATGGATAAATGGCATCTCAAAATCCGCATCCCTCCAAAGGAGTTTTTACAGCGCATTTAGAAAATTGATTGCCTTCTTGAGAAGCTTTCAAAGTTAGGACTACGATAATACAGTATACCTAGTAACTTTCTAAACTCAAGCACAGGAAAGCTGAAATATGCACTATGCGTGATCGAATAACGCTAGAATTGAATAACTACTCTGATTTTTAGAGAATCTAAAAGGCTGAAAAATAAGGCTTTTCCAGTAGAGTAAAGGGCAATCTTTATCCACAAAAAGAAAGAGTTTAGAGATTGAAGGATGAAGCAAATAATCGTATCATGCTCATCAACTTCATGAAATCAGCCATTGCTGAGAAAAAAGTCAATAATAAACTTTCATAATGATTAAAATAAACATATTGTTTCATTGATTCAAAGTTTTGATTTTAAACCAGGGAAGCCCAAACAGTCAGCCAAACGGTTCCCGTAGTCTGAGTTAGCCTTTTGGAACATCTTTATTGCTCGTTCTTGGATTTCTTTACTTGCATCTCCAACGTGTCCTCCGATGTTTTTAATGATGTTTGATTTTTCTTTTTCAGAAAAAACCTTCGAAAACAGCAAGCCTGCCTGACTGAAATCATCATTGGGATGAGCAGGTTTGAATCTTCCTAATACTCCTGTCACTCGATATGGCGAATAGCGAGCATCAACCTTGAAGTCATAAGTCTTGAATAGGTTTGGTTCATAATTGGGATTACTGCCTTTGTTACCGTCTATACACATAGGACCGTCTCGTTGGTTATTGTGGACGCGGGATTTATATGGACAGTTGATTGGAATTTGATCATAGTTGCCTCCTAAACGATGTCTGTGAGTGTCTGGGTAAGAAAATAATCGTCCCTGCAACATTTTATCCATAGATGGTTACATACCTGGGACAAGATGCCCAGGAGAAAAGGCTGATTGTTCTACATCTTGGAAGTAATTAGTGGGATTTCTATCAAGAACCAATTTTCCTACAGGCATAAGGGGGTAATCGAATGTGGCCAGATTTTGGTAACATCAAATACGTTCCACTTATACTTGAGTCCTTCCTATTCAGGCATCACTTGAATAAAGAGTGTCCATTAAGCAGTCTTCTTTCATTGAGATGGTTGAATAGATCCCTCTGAGAATAATCTGGATCTTCACCTCTTAATTAAGCTGCCTTCTTAGCATCCAAATTCCTCACTCCTGAAGTAGTTTTGAAGTGCATTTTTACCCAGAATCCCTCTTCCTTTTTGTTTACCCATCTAAAAGTATGAGAGGCATAGCCATTCATATGCCTGTAGCCATCTGGAGTTCCTCTATCAGAATACAGAATAGTGACTTGATGGGAACTTTCAGGAACTAAGGTAATGAAGTCCCAAACCATGTTGCAATCAGGTAGATTTGTCTCAGGGTTCCTTTTTTGAGTGTGGATAAAGTCAGGAACTTGATAGGATCGCGAATGAAAAAAACAGGAGTGTTATTTCCAACCATGTCCCAGTTGCCTTCTTCTGTGTAAAATTTAACAGCGAATCCACGGGGATCTCTGGCAGTGTCCGCAGATCCCTTCTCTCCTCCAACAGTTGAAAATCGAGCAAAAACTGGGGTTTTCTGATTAATCTTCTCAAAGCATTTGGCCTTGGTATATTTGGAGACATCATGAGTAACTACAAAGTATCCATGGGCTCCTGATCCTTGGCATGAACCACTCTCTCAGGAATCCTTTCCCGATCAAAATGAGCCAGCTTGTCAATTAGATGGAAGTCTGAGATAGCAATGGGGCCATGCTCCCCAGCAGTAAGTGAATTCTGGTTATCTTAAATAGGTTGTCCTGTAGATGTGGTTAAAAATCTTTTTTCCATTATTATTTTTGCTTTTCAATCTAAACTTTATTGTGAGAGATGTTTTACTGCTTATCTATCCATGCAAGAATAGTAACATTCAATGTTTCTTAACATATGTATGTTACACTTATTATCAGGATCTCAAAAGCAAAGAGTGTCAGTTAGGCCTACAAGACCAACTGCAGCAAGACAGATGATCAAGGAATCTGCGTTCGAAAGCAGATTTGCATTCAACATATATTTTACAGAAGTAAGTTGAAGGGACTGCTAAGCAAGTTATATAACAAGCTAATCAGCTGAATATATATCAATAGTGCTAATTCCTTTGCTGATGGCTGTTACTTTGCACCTTTAACAACATTGCTGAAAAAGCACGCGGGGGGCGGGCAATCATCTACAAGATGACTTTGAAACTTTATTGGAGGATCCTTTATATCCCGATCCAGTAACAGCATGGAGGAGAGATTAAGATCTAAACTGTGTCAATGAAGGTCTACAAAAATAAGAAGACTGTCCCTCCTGGGTCAGCAGTTTAAACCAGTGGAAAAAGTATTTGAGAGATCCATTCAAGAAGTAAATAAGATATGTTAAATATCTTCAGACTAGAATTGCTATCATTTTACATGGAATATTTCAGATGTCATATGAATGCAAAAGGCCATTTTGCTCTCACCAATAATTGACCATCTACTCCAATATTGTTGCCTCTCAAATAGATTGAGCTAAGACTAGGCCAGTCAATTATAGATATTGATTGAGCACCTTCATCTCCCATATTATTGAAGCTCAAATCGATCAAGGTCAGCTTGGGCCACTCAACTGAAGAAATTGATCGAGCACCTTCAACTCCAATCTTGTTGATACGCAAATCAATTGTGGTAAGATTTGCCAGATAGCTGAGGAAATTGATCGAGCACCTTCTGCTCCAATGCTGTTATTGTATAAATTAATTGAGCTAAGCTTAGGCCAGTTCGCTTTGGAGATTGACTGAGCACCTTTTGATCCTATGGTATTGTAGTGCAAATTGATTGAGGCAAGGTCGGCCAAGCAGCATTGGAGATAAATCGAGCACCTTCTGCCCCAATATTGTTGACAGCTAAATTGATTGAGATGAGATTTGGCCAATTAGCGTTTGAGATAAATCGAATACCTGCATCTTCAATGATGTTGTGCTACAAATTGATTGAGGTGAGGTTGGGCCAGTTAGCTGAGGAGATTGATGGAGCGCATTTTGCTGTAATGCTGCTATAACCCAAATTGACTGAAATAAGGTTATACCAGCTAGCTTTGGAGATAGATTAAAAACCTTCTTCTCCAAAGCTGTTGTAGCGCAAATCAATTGAGGTAAGGTTTGGCCAATCAGCTCTAGAGATTTAGTAACCATTTTCTGCATTTAATGAGCACTGAACCAATTCACAGTACTCAATTGCTCACTGTGTATGCATGCGAGCCATTCAGCAGATTGGCTTAAATTACATCTTTCTGATTAGAATGTTACGTAGCTTCAATACCTCTAATGAAGGACACTTAGATTTGTTCAGGTAATGCAGAGTCATACGGCTTCTTGTGATCTCAATCTCTTGGACCATTGGTAGAAGTGCACATCCTGCAAATAATGTCGGTGCCTGTTAGTCAACCTTGATTTTCTTGATCCAGGAATGCAAGCGAATTAGCTTTTAAAGAGATATTGAAACCCTCTCAGTTAATTGCACTTCAGATAAGACTGGCTAGTTCCATAAACTGAGACTCAGTGCATCAGGTTCATGAACAGGTTCCATATATGAATTATAATTTGGGATCTTTAACAAGAAAAACGATTGTACTGTGCCTGAAGTAAATGCAGGGATGAATTGATGTTCATCACCATGTTATATATGTATAGCTGTTATGATGGGTCTCCATTTACCCACAACGATTCAATTACATATTTGGAGCCAAAATTAATTTTGTAGAAGAGGAGATAAAGAGAGGAGTCGAGATCCTGATGAAAGGAAAGAGCAGATTGAGACAGTTAAAATTTACAAGCTTTATATATGGTAATCATTTCATTTAGATGAATCGTTTTATTCATCTTTATTCATCTTTGTAATACAACCCTCTAGATTTAGCAGACTTAACAGAGTTGAGGCACAGGGTTGGGTTGGTTGGGGTTGGGGTTGGGGGAGGGTTGGGGTTGGGGTTGGGGTTGGGGTTGGGGTTGGGGTTGGGGTTGGGGTTGGGGTTGGGGTTGGGGTTGGGGTTGGGGTTGGGGTTGGGGTTGGGGTTGGGTTGGGGTTGGGGTTGGGGTTGGGGTTGGGGTTGGGGTTGGGGTTGGGGTTGGGGTTGGGGTTGGGGTTGGGGTTGGGGTTGGGGTTGGGGTTGGGGTTGGGGTTGGGTCTGCATATTCAGCCTTTCACAGCATTTAGCATAGCCTATTACACAAGCAGTCAGGAAAAATAACACAGCAACATAGATTTATTTTTAAGGAGAGGTCTTTAAGGGGTTGGGGTTGGGGTTGGGGTTGGGGTTGGGGTTGGGGTTGGGGTTGGGGTTGGGGTTGGGGTTGGGGTTGGGGTTGGGGTTGGGGTTGGGGTTGGGGTTGGGGTTGGGGTTGGGGTTGGGGTTGGGGTTGGGGTTGGGGTTGGGGTTGGGGTTGGGGTTGGGGTTGGGGTTGGGGTTGGGGTTGGGGTTGGGGTTGGGGTTGGGGTTGGGGTTGGGGTTGGGGTTGGGGTTGGG
>NW_028292035.1:0-30451 GCF_963383615.2 Lipophrys pholis | reverse complement strand
CCCAACCCCAACCCCAACCCCAACCCCAACCCCAACCCCAACCCCAACCCCAACCCCAACCCCAACCCCAACCCCAACCCCAACCCCAACCCCAACCCCAACCCCAACCCCAACCCCAACCCCAACCCCAACCCCCAACCCCAACCCCAACCCCAACCCCAACCCCAACCCCAACCCCAACCCCAACCCCAACCCCAACCCCAACCCCAACCCCAACCCCAACCCCAACCCCAACCCCTGGCCACAAAAAAATAAAAGACAGAAACAAGATATTCTATATACAAATATATTATTTAATGACTATATATTCATATATTATTATTGGATAGGTAAATTAATTATAAATAAAATGGGTATATATATATTTATTATATTTTCAACTATGTATATTTTATAATGTTCTTAATAACATAGTGTTGTAGCATGAACAAAAAGAAGTAGCCACCGTAATTAACTCCCCTGAAATCTGATGAATGTC
The DNA here is from genome assembly GCF_963383615.2 of Lipophrys pholis. Taxonomy (NCBI): domain Eukaryota; kingdom Metazoa; phylum Chordata; class Actinopteri; order Blenniiformes; family Blenniidae; genus Lipophrys; species Lipophrys pholis. The sequence goes on along the minus strand of NW_028292035.1, from coordinate 29,973 downwards.
ATATTTCAATGGTTCAAAAACAACAATTGGATACATCTACAGTAGTAAATCAAAAGTTGACCAAGCAAAAGAAAATGGGATAATGTCCATTTGATGTATAATTCTGGCTTAAAAATAATAACTTGACCCAATATTCAAATATGTTCAAAGAAAATCATATTGATCAATTTAATATCCGGTAGTTGCACTAATAACATTTGAAATAGCTAGGAATCAAAATAATAGGAGATAGAAGAAAAATAATAAAGGAAATCAAGAAAATAAAAAAAATTAATAGGAAGTAAATAAAAAACCAAAATAAAACAATCATAAAGAATTAAAAAACAATATCAACTAAGTAAATAACAAATGATGTTGAGTAAAGTAAATTATAGAGCCCTTAGTCTATTGAGACTGAGGAGTAGAGTTAGTAAGATAAAAAGAATATTAAAATTAAAAGTATATAAGAATCAGTAAAAAATTATTTATCAACTCAAGGAATAAACCTTTCATTACTTATCTAAAAAAAATAAATTTAATTTACTAAGTGTGTTGGTAAAGGTAGTTTCGGGAAAGTTTATGAAGGAAATTGGTTAGGAAAGAAGGTCGCAATAAAAGTTTTTAAATACAAACTAAAAAATAGTCATATTCGTAACTTTGCTTAATAATTGAGAATAATTAATAAATTACTCTCTCCTAATATCTTATTGTATATGGGTATGTACATCAATAAATATGAATATGCAATTATAACTGAGTTTATGTAGATAGGCAGTTTATATGATTATATTCATATCCAAAAGAATATTCTAAGTGAAAAGAAGATATTTAGTATTGCTTATTAAGTGGCAATAGGCATGGCTTATCTGCATGGACGTCAAATATTACATTGTGATTTAAAGAGTTCAAATATTTTAATTAATAAAAACTGGTAGATCAAGATAGGTGATTTTGGATTATCAAGACTAAAACATAAAAAAATAAATGGAAGAGTCGGAACAATTAACTGGATGGCTCCTTAGATTCTCCGTGGAGACAAATATTAAAATTAATCTGATGTGTACAGTTATGGAGTTATTTTATGGGAATTGTTGACTTCTCAAATTCCACATTGTAAAAATTCGAAATAGCAAATCATTGCATTGGTTGGTTATGAAGAGCAGATGCTATTGGATAATGATATTTAAGGGCATTAGATTTTGATTTAATTGTTTAAAGAATGCACAAACCCTATTGCTAAGAATAGACCTTCTTTTGAACATATATTGGATAAATTGGAACCCTATTCCCAACATTGAATATTAAATAATTAATATGAAGAATCATAAATTGCGTTATTTCTATTAAAGTACCTTTTTATTTTTACCAATTATTTCTATAAAATCTAAAGATCTATTATATCCAGATAAAGGTTTTTTAAATTTATATTGAGTTTATTGAATTAAATTTGGATTTTATTCTATTCCTCGATTCCTTAAACTATATTAAAAATATCTTTTTCCTAACTTTTATTGCTCATTTTTAAGATTTTATTGATATATTATCCGATTTAATTTTTGTAAATGAAAATATTCTTGATTTATAACGGAATATTAAAAATTCCTCTTTAAAGATGGTTTTATTTAATTCTAATAAAATGATTAAATATTTTTTTCATGCTCTAAATGTCTTTAATAAGATTGTTATTTCTTTTTGAATTTTCCATATCTATTATCCAGCATAACATTTTTAATAATACAATTATCCTATATGTAAACTTATACTTTAGGAGTAGGTTTTTTATTAAATATTTTAAGTTTGTTAATTTTTCTTGCTTAAAGTAAAGAACTATTATTTTTATTTTTTAAATTCTTAATTTATTAACCTCCACACCAAAATTATTAATTAAGTTTCTTTTTCTATATACAAATATATTCATTTTTAAAAATATTCCTAGATTCTTATTTAATTTATGTCTTACAATGATTCTACTTTTTAAGTAATATAAATCTCCGTTGGTTCTTAACTGAATTTACCCTTTATTTTATTAGAGGTTATAAATTTGAAAAATTTTTATATGCAGAGCACATTATTTGTAGTTAAATTAATATTTAAATAAATAATTATTATTATTTCTTTATGATAATGAATAATTAATTATAATATTCATATTTTCATTTATTTTAATTTCTAAAATTGTCTTTTTTTTTCAATAAATTATTTTCTTTGAAATTAAAGTATTTACTGACAAATTGGAATAGATTGATTAACTTTATTAATGCATCGATTCATGCAAATTTTTTAATAAGTAGTAAGAGATTAATAATCAATTTTGCATACTTAACTACAAACTTCTTATTGAACTTATTGAACAGATATTTACATAATAATATTAAAATAATAAATTTCTTATTTTATATTACAAAAATAATTTGACTACTTTGTCTTTTAATATGAATTAATTAAAAAGAAAAGGATTAATCCTTTATTATAATATTTTAAAAGAGCATAAAAAAAAACTTCCTAAAAATTCTCTATCTTTTGGTAATACAGTAGTTCGTCATTAGTTCCAATAGCATCATAGTAATGCTTTACAACCTAAACAATATAAATAATTTCTTAGTCAATGGTATTCTTACTTAAATAAGATATAAAAGGGAATAATGGGTTAAGACATGCAATAATCACAATACTCAAAACTTAACTAATCACAAAAAAAGTCATTGAGTGAGTTATAGAAGAGAATAAAGAAAAATGATTGATTATATAATGAATAATTTAAATTAATATGGAGATAAAATCTTTCGATAGATATTATGCATTAATGCTTTATAAGTAGGATTGGCTTATTCTATAGAATTGATAGGAGTTAAAAAAGAAAAAATGAATAAAAAGAATTAAGAGGATATAAATAAGTTTAATTAGCATATCAAGAATAAATATAATATTAAATAAGTTTATTATTTTAATAAAGATGCTAAAAGATTATTCAATCACTTATAATTATAAATATCCGAATGGATAGTTTTTATCTAAAAAAATCCATACATCTTTCAAAAGTAAATAAATAAGCAATACAACAAAAGTAAATATAAAAAGGTAGAATAAAGTATTAAAAATATATTTTTTATAACAGATGTCAAAAATAAAATATTCAAAACTGTTAATATAGATAAATAAGTTATACCCAAATATTTGTATTATTGTAAAATCAATAAAAATATTAAAAAAGAATAAGAATGGTCACATAATCTTGATTAGATTTATTAAAAAGAATTAAAATATATAATTGAGAATAGAATTAACATTTATGAAGATTTGAATAAATAGTTAAAGTTGAATTAATAAACGAATCTAAATGATATAAAAACAAAAATACCTTAATCTGTTTGCTTATTACTTAATTAAACCAAACATTTAAATAGATTTATTTTAATTTAAGCTTATATTATTTTTAAAATGATAAAATCAATTTGTGATTCTTTCAAAAAATAATTGAAATAAAATGAGATTTTAAGTTTAATATTTTATAAACTAATAAATGTAATATTTGATAATTAAAATATTTCTTAATATTCAATTAAATAAAATAAACGAAAAAGTATTCTTAATTGGCGATAGTTTTACTAAATATATACAACTTTGAAATAGAATATAAAATCTGAAATATGATATATATATTATCTACAAATAACTATGTTAATATTAATATCAATTATTTATATTTATTAATTATGTAATTATCTAAAATTAAATTATTCAAAAAAGTGATTACTATAATATTCTCAATTATAATTGACCTAATTTCAATAGGAATATTAACAACTGTAATAATAATATTTTTAAATAGCTAAAGATTAAATTTTTATATAAAATAAGTAAAATAACCATTTATATAAAGCATATAGATAAATTGCGTTTAACCTAATTTTGGCAAAGATCAATTAATAAAAAATACATGCATTAAATATTCATAAAACTGCTCTATTTTAAATTATTTTACAAATAAATACTGTTATTAAAATGTTACAAAATAATAATATATATCTTAAATTTATGTGAATTAATAAAATAATTTAGCTTATAAAAGTGGTAACAACCCTATAATTACTATTTAAATTTTGCCAACAGAAAATTGTACTAAATTTTAATGTTATCTAGAGTTAATGAATATAACAAATTCATAAAAATTATTTAAAAATCAAAATCAAAGATTAACAATTTTAAATTTTGATGCTAATTTAGCTTGCAATTATAATTATAAGTTCATCTAATAAATTAATAAATCAATAATAAAAATTATTGTCTTTTTATCATTCATTATTATATCTGCTTCTATTATCTTGCTTGTTTAAATAGTAGATAAGTTATAATATAAATAAATATTGATATTTACATTTGCTTTTATAGAATGGTTTTTTCAATTCATTCTTCAATTGATGATTATTCAGATTCATGTAATTTTAGCAAACACATTATAATTTTGCACTTTCAATCAAACTAACTTAATATTATTAAATTATTTAATTGATTTACTAATAATTGAAATATTCATTATTTTACAAACATTGATTTGCACTGCTTATTTCATTTCATTGTTAATATAAAAGATTAGTAAAAAATATCAAAATTTGGATGAAGGAATTCGAAATAGTTTAATTAATATAAAACGAACTAATATTATTCAATTAAGTAAATAATCAGGAAATGAAATATTATTTGAAAATAGTAACTAATATTTAAACTAATTAAATAAATAGATCAAAACTAAATAATAAGATATTATTTAAAGTCGAGCTATTATTAAATAAAACAAAATTAAATAATAAAATGATTATTTTATTTAAAATGAAACAAATTTAATCTAATCTAAAAAACTTTAAACACCAATCTATTTTTAATAAAAAAAGAAAAAAAATAGGAAATCAATATTTGAAAAATGATTAATAATCATGTTTATTACCCTAATAATTTATTTAATTCTGTTTAATATTTAGGCTAAATAACTAACTTTTTAATTCCATTTTCGTTTTTAATAGGAGGTTTATCCCAAATTCCCAACTAATACATTTCAATTGCTTTATTTCCTTAATTTAAATTATTAATTTTAATTAAGATCTATTATTATTTGGATTCAATAACTTATTTCTTAAGATTATTAAAAAACTTCTAAACAGTTTGCTTAATCTATTTTACTTATTTATTGCCATTATTCAAATTCTATTTTTTTTTTAAAAGAGATTTAATGATGGATATTTGCTTATCTGCCTATTATTCAACTTTATCAACATATCTATAAAAAGGATCATGACTAATTTATCCATGTAATAAATTATGTTTATTCTTACATTATTTGCAAACTGGTTCAAAACATCTATATGACATACATATCTATGTTACTTCCTGACCTGGATGGGAAGGACAATAGTGTTGTGAACAGCATGAACCCATATAATTAAAATTTATTTGATGTAATAATAAAGAATATTTTATGACTAGAATTATTAACAGGCAATCCCTCTTGATGACCCATTTCAATCACATTTTATTGATAAAGGTCATATTTAACATTATTAACCATTTGATAATGATTTTCTACTACATTAGATTAGTCATGTCCATATATAACAGAATAAAGGATGTAAATGTAGTAAAATAGGTTGTTTGAAGTTATATTGTGAATGCTTTCTTAATAATAGATTATGTGGTATTAATTGTATTTGTAAAGGATGTAAGAATGTCTAAAAAAACCATAGAGCTATAATAGAAGCTAAAAAGTAGGCTAATTTACGTAGGCCAGGACTATTCAAAAATATATAAGTCATATAATTCACAAAAAGATGTAACTGTAGGAAAAGCAAATGTGTTAAAAAGTATTGTGAATGTTATAATAGTGGAGTTAAATGTGGACATTGGTGTAAATGTATTGGCTGTGAGAATTGCATCTATTTAGATAAAGAAGATAAATAATAGAATATGTATTTTTAAGTGAAGGCTTATTGATTATATATGATTACTAGATTTAAACAGATTTAATTTTAATATTTTTAATTATGAATGATAAATATACTGTTATTAAGAATATGTTTAATATTAGTAGACATCATAAGAATATTTAATTACCAATTATTAGATCAAAGAAAAGAGAAGACACTAGCCGAAATAAGATTATTTCATTAATTGCAGATAGTCATTAACAACTTTAAAAATTAAAAAATATACAAGAACAATATAAAGAGAAAAAAAAAGTTGACTTTAAAAGATATTAAGAAACATTTAAATTAAAAGATATTTCAAATTAATAAGTTATAAGTAAAATAAATAATCATCGTTAATTATATAAACCAATCAATTGTAGTAAAAGCAACAAACTTAAAAGAATTGCATTACAAAAACATTTAGATTTACAACCTAATGTGAAAAAATAAAGAAAAAGAATTTATACTTAGAATGTCATTGACTATAATGTCCTGACAGATTAATTTTTTTGAATTATAATATTATATTGATAATAATGTAAGATATAATAGGAGTATTATAACTCAACATAATTCAAGCGAATATTTTTATAAATACTTAAATGTTTGGTAAAATGGATCCTTTATGTAAAATTACAGTAGATGGTTAATAATATAAAACAACATGTAAAGATTAAGCTGGTAATAAACCAATATGGAATTAAATTATTTTTATTGATATTAAGAAACCTGTGAAATCAATAATTTTTGAATTAATTGATGTTGATGTGACTTTTGATGATAAATTAGGAAAAAAAGTTGTTGATTTTCATACTATTGCTCATGTTGGTAAAAAAGTTATAATTCTTGGTAATGGTAAATAAGTGCAATCAGAACTATTAATTAAATCTTAGTTTAGGTCCACAGGGACTTAAATAGCTTTATAATTCTTAAAATAGATTTAGTAATCTATTAAAAATGGATATTTAAAAAAGATGAAATTAGAATATTAAATCTCATCTAACTTTTAAAATCTTATTAAATAAAATAAAGTATAAATGATGATAATTCAATAACATTCTAAAAAAATGAAAGATATATTTCAAAAGCTTCCAATTGGTAGAAATTCACAATCTATCAGAAAATAATTAGGATGCTAAGATTTAAATATGATTATGCTAAATTAATAGCAAATTTAAATGATATGAATAAAATATGATATTATTATTAGTAACATTAACATTCAGTAGATTTATCCCCCTCCGTCTTCACCCAAATCAGGATATCATGTTATAACTCAATAGTGTATGCTAATCTAATAAATTCAGAGCTGTAAATATAATATCTGCAGTGGGAAGTACAATCACATGCGCTATACGGTTCTCTAATAAATCTGATTTTGGAATAATAAATGGAACAAGGGAAATAGTTTCATTGAGTGGTACAATTGACTAAAATTGTCTTCCACATATTCATATCAGTTTATCAGATAGATAAGGTAATACTATTGGAGGTCATTTACCTTCATTGAAATAACGCAATGGATTAAATTATCAATGTAAAATTTTAACCACCTTATAAATATTATTGCACTAAAATTAAGAATATATATATAGAAGGCAAATTGATCCATAGACTACTTATGATGAGTTATATATTTATTAAAGATGAAATAATAACTTTTTTAATTAATTCATTTCTTTTTTTTGTTCTTCCAAAAGTCATCTTCTAGATACAATTCCCTCTCATCATCACTAGCCTAATTTGTTTTTAATGAAATTCTGTTATTAATTTGATTAGAATATGTATCTAATTAAATATTTTTAGAATAAAATACTTATTTATATTAGGATGGATCAATTTAATTAAATATTTTTAATCCTAATTATGACACATCTGTAATTAAATCTTTAAAATTTTATGTTTTTCTTGGATATTTTTAATAAATTTTACATTATTGTTAATATACTTTATATAGTTTAGTCAACTTTTTTATTCCAAATAAATACAATTTTTATTTATGTAAACCGCATTGTTTACTTCTTTCTTAAATATTATATAATTACTTAATAGCTCTATTAATTTCATCATCATTCTTTTTCTTAGAAAGATTCTATACCATTGGTTGGTCTTCTTTTAATTATTTTAATTAATTTGTCAAATTATCAAATCTTAATTTTTACTCACTTATATTTTTTTATGTCTAAGCAATAGATGCTAATAAATTTCCATAAGTTTATTATTTAGCTAGATACCTTGTTACAATTTAAGATGCTTTTGTAATGCCTGTTGCAGTTTTAATCTCCTGAAATGCCTTTTAGACAATTTTATATTTATTCATTTAATTCTATATTTTTTATTTCAAAAGATTTCTAAAAAACAAATGAGTATATAATAATTTTTTCCACTATTTCTAATTATAATCTTTATCTTGAACAGTGGTCTCTGCAATCTACATTATTTATCTTTGCCTTCTAGCTTGCTTCTATATAAATGATCTCTTTTTATTTAATTAATTATCTGCTATTTCCAACATTTACTCAATAGTTAATTGTTATTGATTAACTTTCTCTTTCAAGTCTTTTTTAAATTTATGAGATTGTGCATTCATCTAAGTAGTCATGATAAATTGTTTTTCTAATTAATTCTTAGTCTGCACTAACAAATGAATTTATTTTTAAAGTCTATTGAATTTAAGTACATATGACATCTTATCCTTTTTAAGTCTAGATTCCATATTAACATAACATTTCCTAGTCCATTCTAATTAATCATGTGACATGATAGCATCATTCATCTCATCATCAACACTCTCTTGCCTATTTAATGGATTACTCTGTTTATATTTAGATTATAATTATTTTAAATGATTAATCTCTTCTCTCATCTTTTTAATATTCATTGATTTACTTTCACTTATATGTTTAAGTTGATCATATCTTTTTCTCATATCAATGTAACTTTTTTCAGTTTATTCAAATTATAAATCCTATTTTGCTTATATGTTTATAATCTTCCTCTTTGAATCATTCATTGTTCCTTTTTTAATGTTTTTAGATATTTAAATTATAGTTTGTGGTTTTTAAGTGATTAAGCATTATTGTGGAGTATTAAAAAAACTTGTTGAACGGAGTCTGTATCTTCTCAAATTCTTCATCTTTTGAAGTCTACTTGGCTATATTTCTTCCATTTTGAATTGATCGTTATATATTATTAATAATCAATGCTTTAATTCATTATAGAACTGCAATATCTCATAATTGGATGGATCTAACTGTAAAGCAATAGACACTTGATGAAATGCCTATTTTATATCATCAACCTCATATAAAGATTTAGAGTATTGATAGTAAAAATGAGCATTGTTAGGCATATGTTTAATAGCCTAATTAAATTAATGCTTACTTTATTTAAATAATTTTTTATTATATAAAAGGACTCCTCTTGCAGAATATGTCATACCTATCCTCATATCCAATTATGGTTTATTTCCTATTATTTATTTGGCCATAAGGTACTCCTTCAATGCAAGATCACTCTTTCCTATTGATTTGAAACAATCTCCTCTATTTGTTATTATCCCCCAATCATTAGATTTATATGAAAGGGCTATTTCAAATACTTTTAATGCTTATTATGTCTTCTTTTATTTGAATATATGCATACCCATTTAATTATATGTAATAGCTAATTGATTCTTTATCTAATATTCTCTTTTTTTATCTCTTAAATGTAATAAAGCCAATTATAAATCATCTATTGCTTTTTAATAAGAATTATTTTTACGATTCAAGAATGCTCTCATTAATAAAAAATCAGGATTATTAGGATAAATTGATAATCCCTTCCTTATATTACATTGACATTTAACTATATCATTTTAAATTAAATGATATCTTGTCTACTTCAATAATTTCTATAATAATGGTGTTATTTCTTGAATAAATAAAATAGCCTATTATTCATTAGGTGCCTTATCTACCAATTTCCAGAATTCTTCATTTCCCTAAGATTACTTATCTAAACACCATAATATCTTTCCTTTCAATGATCTTCCATGTAATGGATTTAAAACTAATGCTTTTTATACTTACTATAATGCGTAATTCAAATGTCCAACTTGTAAATATGCAAATGCATTACGCAAATACATGTTATTATTTTTATGATATAATTTATTTGCCCACATTTCATATCCTTTAATAAATTCTATATGCTATGTTTATTATAAGATATTCTTAAAAGTTTAAATTTATAAACGACAATATCCTTTCCTTAATGTTAATATCTTTATTTTTTATTCAACTTGCATATTATTTTACAATCTATAACTCTTTTTATAGAGAGTTAATGCTGTAGCATAATCTTTTTGAGTTTAATATACTTTAGCTAAAACTAAGTAATGCTATTTATTATTTCGATTAAGGAAAATGGCTTTAGAGATCAATGTTATTGATTATTCAATATTGCCTTTAATAAATAATAATTCTCCTTTTGTTATTTTCTATTTGGCACTGTTATTAATGATATTTTGCATAAATATAATAATAAATAAAATCATTTACGAAAACTGATTAATTATTTTTTATTATTATATAATTTAATTTTTAAAAGAGATAATTTTTATAATTTTTAAAATTTTGTCTTATAAGGTAAATTATATTGAAAACAATATCTTTCATCTTCATATTTTTTTTAAATTAATTATTTTAACTTATATTTTTAAAAATATTTTTTCCTGTCCCTTTGATATTAATCTATATTATTTTATTTAATCTATATAAAACAAGTTTAGTAATACTCATCTTTTTTAATGTATGTATTTTATTATTATATATAATTCCATAGCATGTTTTTTTAAATTAACTAAAAATAATAAAGTTTCTTTAATTATAATAAATTTTAATTATTTAATTTTATTTCTGCTTTAATTTACTTATTTAAACTAATTTATGCATTTTTAATTTTCTATTTAAGTAATTATTAATATATATTAAACTATTTTTATAATTTCTAAATATTTATACCTAATTATTTTGCTTTACTAAATGTTCTAACTATAATATTTTTTAATTAATTAGCTGATATTTTGTTATCACTAAATACTATTTACTTATTACTCTTTTTTTAACACTAATTATTTAATTATTATTTTAAAATTAAAATATTTTAATAGATTTTTTTTTTTTATTTAGCTTACTCGTTTTTACTATTAATCATAATTTTTTAAGTTATTTAATTTGGCCAATTTATTTATTACTATACAATTGGATTTTTTACTTTTTTAATAGTATTAACTCTTTTTATTCTAAATTTTTTTTTTTTTAAATTCTATTTTACTATAAACTGATTGAAGTTTGAATTCTCTTTTTATTTCTAATTTATCTTTTATCTTATAAATTTTAATGGAGATTTTAAGTTTTTATTTACAATTATTTATCTATTTATTCTTATATAATATCATACATTTATTATAATTCCTTTTTTGTTTTATTACATTATTAATGAATTTCATAAATTTACTTTAATTAATTTTAAAATTATTCATTTATTTATATATTTTTTAATTCATCAATTTCAAAATGCTTTGATTAAATTTAGGTAAACTTAATTATCTTTGTTATTTAATTAATTTATAATACCACTTTTTTTTAAATTTTATATCATATTTATTATTTTATTTTTATTGGCTAAATTCATTTTTTTAGTTGAAAACATTTAAGGAAATATGTTTTGTAAATCTTTTCCACTGAATTTTAAAATTTTTAAAATATCTTATATCATTTAATCTACTTCCATATTTTTTATAAATTAATTTGATTCTATTAGCTTCTCACCTTAAAATTTGAATGATGAATTTATAAAAGAAAGTTTTTATTTATTATGTTCCAAATTTAAGTTTTTCCTTACAAGTTACATTATATTTTTAATAGCTTTATTTCTTTTTTTTAATAAACAATTTTTAATTTTGTATTAATTTTTTTTCTTTTTAAACTATCCTTTTAATATAACTAACTTTTTTTAATTTTTTTTAATTTTTAATTTTTTGATCTATTTTAATTTTATCTTATATTGTTTTATCTATTTTATTTTATTATATTTACTTTTCCTAATTTCTTTTTTTCATCCATGTTTTCCTTATTATAACTCTTTTTTTTATTTTCTTCTTTTTATTTAGTATTTTCGGAAAATCATTTAAAAAACTAGTTTTCTTTAATTTAATAATTTTTTGCATCTTTTCATTTTTAGATAATTCTATCAAACTTATGTTTTTCATAAAGCTTTTATTTTTAATGATTTTTTTTTATTATTAATTTTAGTTTTTTTAAATAATTTTAAATTTTGAAAGGTCAGAATGAATGCAATGCAAACTAGAAGTTTTTTTATTTTTATTGATAAATTGAAGAATTTTTTTATTTTGAAATTTGATTTGTTTATATTTTTGTTTTTTGATAGATTGATCAATTTCAATCAAACTTTAAAGTCGTATATTACCTCTCTTGTTATCTCTTTTCTTTAAAATAATTTTATCAATATGAAATATTTTATTCAACTATCTTTTACATTCATTTTAATATTGTTCACTAATAGTTTACATTATAATAATGAATTTTAACGACAAACAAAGACAATCAAAGCCAAAACTAAATAAATCACAATTAAACTTCAATCGGCAAGTACAAACAATATATCAATACCAGTTCAAAAGAATGTATCTATGATAAAACCAAAAAAAACAATCAGTCAATCTATAATTGATCATTAATAGTATTATCATACATTTGATTAAAATAAAGCCCTTTACGAATTGATTGGTATAAATATAAATAAAAGCAATTGATTTAAAAAAGAATACAAGGGATAAAATTAATCATATGTTGACAAATCTACATAAATTAATTAATAAATTAAATTTTTGATATAAAATTAATTCAATGATATATTTTATTTAAATAATTATAATACGTAATAAATATAATCAATCTCCCAAAAAACATTATTTCGGGAACACATCTCTTAATTTTCCCTATTCCTTTATTTATTTAATGGTATCTAGTCCACCAATAACTTTACCCTTCACCCAAAATTGAGGGTAAGTTGCCCAACCTCCAAAATATCTTATCCAATATCGCATCTGCTCATTAGCTATAATATTCAAGTAATTATAAGATATTTTCTATTAATGGAAAATCGTTAAGAATTTAGTAGTGAATCCGCAATCAGGCAATTATGGTGTTCCTTTAATAAATATCATTATTGGGAAAGAATTCACTAAATTTTTTACTTAAATTTATTTCTTCTCTCTCTAGATATTGAACAAAGTATTAAATTACTCAAATTATCTTTAAATTATGTCTATAATAATTGTTGGATGCTCATTAACTTTTTTCTTTAATATTTTTTTATCTGTCTGAGTTAAAACAACTGTTGGTAAATCTGTAACTGAAAATTATGTGACTAATTTTATTGAATTATCTGTATTTATTTTATAAAATAGAATTTTTTCATTAATTGTAATTAATTTTAACATATTTTATAGTTGATCTGTGTATTGTTTAGTACTACTTATTTTTTATGAATAAAAGATGAATACTAAAAGCTTGCCAAAATTATTGAATAATGTTTTTATCATTGATTTATCTTAAAGATCAATTATTTTCTGATTTTACATTTATATATATAAAAATAATAATGCAGGAATACAAGATAGAGAAATATCAACAATATGAAAATTTTATAAAATTAAAGTGGGAGGAGAAATAATATTAACGAATTATAAAAAATGATAAGTAAAAAATAATTGAAACAATATAGAAAAAAATAAAAAAAAATAAAAATTCGAATGATGCTTTCATTTAGATTTGTAAAATTCTGTAAATAAAAATCATATAAGTGGCATAGAATTTGGATATATACTAAAAGTAATTAGGAGATAGAAATTAAATAATTAATCAAAGAGACATCCAACTTTTATAATATTCAAATACAGAGTTAATAGTATTATCTTAGCATTTATTACAATTATATGATAAAAAAAGTGTTTTAAGTTTAGTAACCAAGATTTAATAAAAATATAAAATTAATCCATATCATAATTTCGCTCATGCCACCTTTTTATCAATAATGTTGAATCATTGCTTTGAATAAATAAAATAATCATTTAGTTCATAATAGAAATATATTTGCTTGATTGCAGGATTAATGCATGATATTTCTCATGAAGGACTGAATAATATGTATTATGCTAAGAAGAAATCTGAATTGGCTATAAAGTATTAATACAAATCAATATTATAAAATATGCACATTACAATCGGTTTAAATTTACTAAATTAAGTTAATTTTTTTGATGGTTATTAAAAATAAGCTTAATTTAAATGGAAGAAATTAATCATAGAACTAATTTTAGCAACAGATATGTTATTCCATAATGAGATAATATTCAGCTTAGGTAAATAATAATTATATAGGATAAGTCTATTAAAAGGATTATTTCATGGTTGTGATATTGGAAATCCTTGTATGCCATATCATAATTATATAAATTGGTCAAAATTATTATGTCATGAATTTGACTTTCAATACAAATTAGAATAGATGGAGAAGCTGCCAGTTGCTTAATTCATGAAATATAAAAATGAATAAGAATTTTATAATGGGCAAATATTTTTTTGTGGAAGTATTTTTTTTCCCCTTTGGAAAAAATTATCCTAAGTTTAAAATAGTTTGGAACATTATGTGAAATAAGCTGAGAAGAATATCGAGATATTAAAAATGAAGAAGAAATAATTAAATTGATAAGATATTAAATAATGTCAAACATATAATTGATCTTTCTTTTTATTATGCTGTCCTTTAATCTGTTTAATATCCATAAAAATAATGACTTTAGCCCTGCCAATCTTTATAAGTCTTTTTTTCTTACAAGCTGAGCATTAAACCCTGATTGTGATCTTTTTAGTGGTTTTGGCCTTCTTCTTGAAGATGGGTTTAGTCTGACCTCCATATCCTGATTGTTTTCTGTCATATCTTCTTCTGCCTTGTGACAAGGTTGATTATTTGCCTTTCTTGTATTGAGCCACTTTATGAAGAGTATGTTTCCTACATTCCTTAAATGGACAATATGTTTTCCTTTGTTTTGGGATGACTACCATATATATCAACAAAATATTATATATTGATAACAATCTTTAATATGAACATTAAAATCAATAGTCTTTATTTTATTGTGTTTCTTATCATCAATATAGTGGCATTCTTTTTAATACTTGATAATTCGACTTCATGTACTCGTAATGGATGTAGTAGAACTTGGTGTAATATAACTACTACTCTTACTGGATGTAGAACATTGACAGATTGATTATTGCATATACTATTATTATATTATGAAAAACAATCACTCATCTGACTTTATTAATATGAAGGTTAGATACTAAAGAGCCAAAAATTAAATTCAAAACAATATTCAACCTGCACATCAACATTAATAGTCAATGCCATAAAGGAAATATCATTATCAACACTAGTTTTATAATAGAAATTGTTTGTTAAATGATTGTTCATCTAAAAGGATTATGCCATTCAAAAAAGAATACTCTACTTAAAATATTAAACTAGATAAATAATATAAGAGGGTTAAACCATTTCATAGAAAATAAACTGATATTTAAATTATAAAACTAATCATTGAAAATAAGGAAAGAATTAAAATTTATAATGAAGAAATTTAAAAATCTAGTCAACTTAATAACAAAAGAAATTTAAAGTATATTAAAAAAGATTAATATGTTGTTAAGCCGTACTAATCATAGAAAAAAATAAAATATAATTAATATACTACATAATACAAATCTAGGAACAAAAATCAAATTGATGATATAGATGCACTACTGAATAAATTGTAAAAGTTAAATAATAAATATTCATGATTTATAATAAATGATCAATTTCTTTTATCTTTATTATAGATTTCCTGTATTAGGTCATTAATTTAATTAATATAATCGGTTAATTTATTTTGGTTTATAAATTTAGTCAAGAATTTCATGTAAGGATTTTATTTATTATATTTTCCACAATAATTAATGCTCACCATCAATCCCATCAAATTTTAAATAAGAGTTTTTATATTAATAGTAGTTTATATTTGGAATTATTTGAAAATGTTATACAAATCTTCTTATGTGAATTTTTTGCTATATTTCTCAATAATTTATTTCGCTTTTTACATAGATTTTATATCATTATTTTGATCTATATTTCTTTACAACTATTTATTAAATTCTAGTAATGAAGAATTCAACACTTTATTGAGATCTAAATTTTAATAATTATTGGTTCCCCTTAATCTAAATTTAGTTAATGTTGATTTAAGATGCTTATCTAATGTGTATAACATTAATTAAATCCAATTAGATGCTTTTTCATTGAATTAATTTTAGTTATTAAGTTTTTTATATAGTTTGACATATTTTTATTTTTATATCAATAATTTAAGAGTGATGATAGTAGCCTTGTAATCTAAATCTTTCACACATTATTGTATATCAGTGGCAGGAATTTATAACTGTTGAACTTAATTCTCATATTATTTTTAATTGAATTTAATAGCATCCTGCTTACAAATATTATAATATTAAATATTAATGACACCAAGTTATTGAATATCAAATTTGACTAATAGATTATTTTATGATGTATTAGAAAATATAGATCCGTAATGAACATGCTTACATGTTGGATGTCTTGCTAAAATCACTTCACCTATTTCATATTAAGATAATTTAGTTTATTTTTTACATTTACGATGGAAATTATATACTTTACGCTTTTACTATTAGATAAATTTAGCATCAAATAATTTAGGTTTACCTAATCCTTTTTTAATATTTGCCCATTATTTTTTTGTTAATTTTTTTCCTCTGAAATCAATACCAACCTCATCTAAAATATTAGCAAATTAATTTTATTCATAATATTTTTTATCTATTTCTGAATAAAAATGATCTGACTAAATGATTATACTATTTAAAGGATTTACTTTAATAGCTGGTCTTTTCCTCTTTTTACTACAAATAGATTTTTAATCATAAGTACATTAAATAGTCTTAAACTTAGATGAGATATCATTACCATAAAAGCTCAAGAATACTCCTTCAAATTTCCTTTTCCTTGTAAATTTTAATTTATATCTATCTTTAGTGTGCAATTTATAATTGCCTTAATAATTTTTTTCTATTGGAGCTGATTTTCTAGATGATCTTTTAATCAAAATATTACTCTTTTTAATACTTGATTTATCCTTGATGATTGCTAATAACATTTCAGCATTACAATCTGAATTAGTTTGAAGAACATTTTTATTCTTATAATAATATTACAGATTTATAAAGATTAAAAATGTCTTTTGTAGGACGTTTGTATCTTGCCTACTAGAATTTGCTTTTAGCATTTTATATCATACCTAACTCAATATTTTTTATTTCTAATCATCTTAATACCACTCAGAAATATTTTTAATTAATCAATAGTCCATTCCTTTTCAAACTATCCATTTGCACTCTATGAATGTTCTTCTTCATTACCTATAGGAAACAAATTATCTTATTTGGAGCTTTTCATAATGCAATATATTTATTTAAAATTAAATTCATCAAAAAACTTATTTCATATTACCATCTCTTTTTAATTATTATTGTTATATTAGATATATAATGTTTTTTAATTTTCAGATTTAAAAAAAATAATTTTTTTATTATAATTACCGCATTCTAAAAATGAATAATGATGTTTTAATGTTAGTATTATCATTTTCATTTTCATTTAATTATTGATTTATCTATTTATTATTTATTTTTATTATTTATATATACTATTGCTTTTTTATCTATGATACAATATATAATAATAATCATGTGCCCAACCCTCAAATAAGATATAACAACCATAAGCTTTAGAACCTCATTAGCAAGTGGACACATTTATTGACCACCAAGGAGGAGAGCCATGGGGAGGTATTCGTGTTCATCGTGAAATCGACAGATGGGAATTTGACATATAAATATATATTATTAAGGCATGACATTATAAAAATTAATAAAATATAATGTAAAATTAAAATAAGTTTGATTCGTAACTGCAAACATATTACGAGTAGATAAAGAGTAGTATTAAAAAGGAGCATGAGAGTTATATTACCAAACATCCATAATTAATGTAAATATTAAATGATTTCATGTCTTCATTGCTTTTATAACAACCTAAGAATGTTTTCTAGTACGCACAAAGATATTTCTCTTTTTATAATATAAATAAAGATAGACCTAAATATAAACCTATGATAGTATGTGGTGCTTCAGGGTCAGGTAAAAGTACAATCATTAAAAAATTAGTTTCATAGTCACCTTAATTATATTAAGTATCAATAAGTTTTACAACAAGGCCACCTAAGGCATAATAATTACATGGAAGGTAGTATTATTTCGTTGGTTAGTAATAATTCAAAAAAGATATTAATAAGGATGCTTTCTCTTAATATTTCATTTAAAATGGGCATTATTTCGGAACTCATAAAGGTAAACTCAATGATATCATATCAAGGGGAAAAATAGGTATTTTGGAGATTTCTGTTGAGGGGGCTAAAAAAATGCATGCTAATTTTCCTTAGGTCAATTTTATATTCATTTAATCTGATAATATATAGATATTGAAAGAAAGATTAGTTAAAAGAGGTAATGAGACTTAATAATCTATAGAAATAAAGATAAAGAGTGCTAAGGAGGAAATATAATAAGCTAAGAAAATATAATATTTTGTTAATATATAGAATAATAATTTAGAAGATTTTTGTAGAGATTTTAAACTATAATTGAAAAAAATGTATCCTAAAGCATAAATATGATATATTGATATATATAATATATATATGTGTAATAATATTTAAATTTAATATCTATTCAAATGGGGTTGGGGTTGGGGGTTGGGGTTGGGGTTGGGGTTGGGGTTGGGGTTGGGAATATTAATATCTGTAAATAACTAAATGATTTAAAAGGAACTTAATTCTATAAATAAATGAAATCAATGATTTAAAACTTTATAAAAGAGGCACTCTTCTGTTAAAGATAGCAATTTATTAAATCATTACTCAAATAAAACTATGAAATTAAATTACAATTAAAACTGTCAAATGATGAGTTCAATGGAAAGTTTTAAAAACTTAAAAATGGGTACTAATAAGATATATAAAAATTAAGGAAAATATTATAATTATAAATGAATAAAGACTATAGGATAAAATCAACAATCCTGGCCTAATTATAGATGAAGAAACAAATAGATATTATATTGAGTAATATAGATAGAGACTACATTCTCAAAGTTGTTCATCAAAATTCAATGTAGGAGATGAGAAGAACTCTTTAATTAAATCATATGGAAAATATAGGTCAACTTTAATTTAAAAATATTATTATGGAACAAGAGATCAAAGATTTGAAGTTATAAAAATAAACAAATTAACTTAAAACAAAAAGAAAAACGAAAGTTTACTTAAAATTAAATGAACTCACAAATAAAACAGATTAATATTAGATGTAGCAGAAATAATAAATAGTATAATATCATAAAAAAGTTTAATAATAATCATAATCAATAACAAATAAAAAAATAGATGAATATATTAATACTAATAGAATCAATAGTCAAACAAAATATGATAGACTTAGGAATAATTTTGATTATGAATTGAATTCTATCAAATAATCATTATATTCAAAGAAAGACAGAATAAAAAAGATGGATAATAATTGCTATAACAGAAGATTAGCTAAATAAAATACTCAAAATAATAAAAATAAAATATAAAAGAATTTATAATATTTTATTAAAAAAAAAAAGTTGAAATAATTTGAATGAGTATTTAATTAATTTAATTATGTTATAAGAAAAACAATAGTTTTTAAGAAAATAAATACTTGATAAAGGGTATGATCACTAAATATTTTGCTAATATATGGCCAAACTAGGTAAAGAAAATTGGCAGGATTTATAAAGTTGGAGCTTTAATTAATTAAAAAATATAGTTTAATAATTCTCTAAACTAAACAAAAGCTAGAAACAAGAACAATAAAAAAAAGAATAGAATACACAATTTGAGGTAATTTAAATATCTGAAGTTGAATAAAAAACAAATAATTCAAAATAGCAAATATATTACGACAGATATAAATTATTTGATAAAGCTTATTAAAAAGAAATTGTATCGTTGGTATTAGTGTAAAATATTTAGTTACCTATTAGTATAATTACTGATAGCTATAAAATACATACAAATGAGGGTTATATGTTCGGTATAGGATAAACGAAGGAATTACTTTTTAAATTAAAAGTTCCTTAAATAAAGGTTGTAGTTTAAAGAAAGTAAAGTGATATTATGTGGTTCAGATAAACATTGGTTAAATCATTTCCTGAATGTTATATTCCTCCATTAAAGAAATTCAAGTTCAAAACAGATTAATTATCAATCAATAAAAGAATTCATTTTATCAATATTTTTTTTAATTTGATTTCCAAGAACAATAAATTGGTTAATAATAAAATATTTGAAGGATTTTTATACATCAGTGATAAAAATAAATTTTAGACGTTCAAGAAAAAAATAAATTCTTTCAAATTAATCAAAATAGCATCAAACCATTAGAATAATAAGGGAATAGCACATTTAAGATTATCTAGTAACATAAATATATACATGTAATAATTATAGAAAACTTTAAATAAGCAAAATTCAATTTATATTCAAATAAATAAGAAAATAGATGAGTTATCAAATGATATAAACAAAACAAGTAAAACAATATTTCAATTATCATAATTGATGGCATCTATGAATTCTACTTTTTGCGATTTAAAGAATTCAATAGCTTAGGGTGGTACAAATTAGCCATCAAGGATTTTCATTTAGCTAAATAATCAATTAATGTAATGGGGAAAATAAACAAAATATAAGGCTTAATTAATATTCACCAAGTTAAATTATATCTTCAAATTCAATAGAATGTAGAAATAATCATTTATTTAACTATCAAGAAGAAGACTTTAGGCAGAATAGGAATACTTGAAGCAAAGAGTATACCTTCAACAAAAGAAAGATAGACTGTTTGAATATAAAGATTTAAAAAAATGGGAAATACCTAAGAACCTATGTTAAAAATTATATTCTTAAAGAGATAGACTATATAAAAATAAATAATAATCGATGAAATATATATGTATTGCAGATCAGCCATTAGTGTAACATTTAAAATAATGGTATGCTTACTTAAGTTATTAGAGCTATAATCAGAGTAAAAAGATGATTGATAATATGTGTAATAGAATGAGAATTTAGTTAATTGAGTTTTCGGACTTATTCAGGATGGTATTAAAGTCATAAGAGGATATTTTTGTTAGCCTTAAATAAATTACATGATTATTATAATTTATGAATAAAGAAGATAAACTTATTTATATTTAATAGCTATTCCCAGTGGATTTGAATAATGAAGGAATTTAATGGTGTAAGTAATCAGTTGAATAATTGATTTAAATAATCAGGTAAAATAAATAGTAGAAATAGTAATAATATAACTAGAGTAATATAGCTAATATCTAAAAGATTGGCAATGATCATGTTTAATTGTCATATTTAATCAATAATTAATATTTATGAGCCATTAATCTAACATATTCCCTTTTAGATAAAGTAGACTTAAATTAGCTAATTCTTTACAAAAGAAGATTTTCCCTCTTTAAGATAATTCGCCAAGGTAAATAAATAATAAGTCAATTCATAGCAAATAAATGCCAAAGCAAAAAGAAATAACTGTGATTCCATTAGATGCATTACAAAAAATATTAGACTAGGTATTTAAAAAGCAAGAAGGATATGTTCCTAATGCATAACGGATAATGCTTTGGTTTCCAGGAGTATTACTTAAAATTAGTTAATTGATAGATTAGTTTCTTTTCGTAGAAGGAGTTTTACCAACACAATAAAGAATATTTGTTGCAATAATGGCTGTCTCTACATTAGGATGTATATACCTATTTCATAGATTAGTATAAAGATTTCTTATTAATAATGGAGATAAAAAATGGCTTTAATAAGGATTAAAGGCAGTACCTGTCCGTCTGCAACGATTATCTAAATTGTGTTCTATGCTAGCTTTATGCCCTTGGTTAATTCCCTAAAGCAGATAGATTTAAGGACTTCTTAAGGGAGACAATGCATGGACAATATAACAATTAGTATAGGTGTTCTTAGTTATGTCATTTTATTAATCAATTTCATGTTTTTGTTGGGCTATGGGATTAAAGTAGGACTCTAAAACTTATGATTATATAGATCAAAGCAAATTATTATATCATTTAAATTAAGATTTTATAGAGTCTGAAATTAAATTGGTAGATAAGTAATAAAATATTAAAAACTTGATTTAGTTGATGTAACAAGTTAATAAAGAAAGTTTATAATTCTCTCCTCCTAAAAAATATAAAGAGAAAGAATAAATTCCGAAATACATGAAATAAATAGAAAAATAATTTAAAGAGAATAGAGTTTGGTAGAGCATATAAACTGTTTTTCATAAATATATACATCCCTTGAATATATAAATGAAAAATGAAAAGACTATAATCTTGGCAGAGAATCATACATTTACAAAAAATACATTCCCTCAATTATAGCATTTTAATCCAGAATTAGCTAAAAAGATAGCAGATATGATTTAATTAATAAAAACAATGACATGCAATAATTTAGGATAGTTTAATGGAGTTGACACAAGCAAATTTAGAATTGCTATCAGATATTATTTATAAAATTATTGTGGATATAAGCATTCTAATTTTAATTATGAAAAATCAAGTATTCTGCTATAAAATCAATTAAAATTCTTTATTAAAGTAGCAGGACTTAGACCATTTTTACTTTGTAAATAATTAATATAAAATTTATCTTACAATATAAACTTATTTGATTATACACATATATCCCTGTTGATAACTTCCACTCGACTAGAATATTCATTAAATTTATTTTTTTTTATTGTTGGGAAAAAAAAATAATGATCTATATAATAAATTAATATTCATTCGTTTCATAATAATTGAAATTAAAAGCTTTAGTTTTAAACATTATTTTATCCAAATAAATAATTCTGATAATAAATTAGTTGTTAATAAATTAATTTACTTAATTTAACTTTAATCATTTTTTTCTAAATGAACTTAATAGCATTTTTAAGATTAACTCTACATTTCTTCATGATATATGCCATTAAGAAGGCCAATGATCTCATTTTGTCTTTATTACAGTGAATAAGAATATTTTTTGTAAAAATATTTTTCTATATATAGTAATATGTTTTTTATAAATAAGGTAGGATATTTGGTTACTAATATGAAATATGCACTGTATAGTGTGTGAAATATTTTTAATATAACAAATTTTTAGCTTAAGCCGCAACTGATAATACTGAATATATTTGAAGCTGTTTTAACAATTATTTATTTTTTGCATTTTCAAGAGTTCCTAAATATAAAACGTTACTAGAAATCTATTAACAATTATGTAAATTTAATGATAGATTATTTGATAAATATTTTATCTTTATCATTTATAATAGATTATTTTACTTTTTTGTCTACTCTTTATATTATTTACTATTACTTTTAGATCTGCATGTAGTTTTTTGATATTATATTTACAAACAATTGGGCATAATACGTAATTAATTAAATTAAATGATATAAAGTGATTTAATTGCTATTGATATTGGTGGGACTCTTCTTAAACTGATAGTCTTCACAAATAAACATCTCCCAAGTATGTAAAACAATTTAACTTGTAAAGCAATAATTAGTAAAAATAAAGGAAAAAAACGTCTACTTCAAATAATATCAATCAATATAATAATCAATATATATGCTACTTGATTAATTAAACACTCTAAATATAAATATAAAAGTTATTTACGGAAGTGGTGGAGGATCAAAAAAATATTAATCACATTTTAAATAGAAATAAAAGTAAATTATTTTCATAAATTAATTTTAATCACTTACTTTGGGCTATTAATTCGTTTCTAAGTATACAAATAGTATCTATTCATACTCAGCAAATTAAAATAAATAAATATACACATCTCATATATAAAAATTATTTCCATTTATATTAGTAAATATAGGTTCAGGAGTAACATTACTTAAATTGACCAATTTATAAAAATAACCCTAAAGAATATTTGGCACATCACTAGGTGGAGGGTATTTCTTAGGATTATCAAAGATCATAACTAATTAAATACAATACAATTAAATTTTAAAATCGACTTAGGCGGGGCACAATGAAAATGTAGATCTGGTCATTTCTGATATCTATGATGAAGTGCCAGCCTTCCTTTAAGGTGCTGATACTCTAGTTTCTTTAGGAAAATTAAAAAAGGAAACTAATGTCAATGATTATCATAACAGTATATTAAAAATGGTTGCTTTTAATATTGCACAATTATCATAATTAAATTGTAGAGTTCATGGAATTGAGAATGTTTTGTTTTCTGGCTATTTTATTAGAAATAATACTATGACTATCAAATGCATTTAAAAGGCATTTAATTTTATATCAAATAAAACATAAAAAAAAGCTATTCCTTTTTTTATAAAGCATGATGGATTTGTAGGTTGTTTTGGAGCATTGAATTATGCCTTGAAGATTAATAAAATATTATAGTGATTAATAATATCAATTTCATTTTGAAATAAATAATTGCTTATCCTTTTAATCACTCTATATTAAAGATTAATTTATAGTTCTTTATTAGTTTATTGTTCTTTCTTAATTTATACTTCTTTATAAATTTAATTTCTTTTATTAATTTAATTTCTTTTAATTAATAGATTTAATATTTAGCATCTTTTCCAAATTGAGTATAGGAGATTCAACACTAATAGATAAAAAAAAAGCTCCAACTACACTAAATATGACATCAGTGATTATTATGATAAACATAAGATATTGCTACCAAACGATCGTACTATCTTATTGCATGAAATGAGAGAAAATGAAACAATAATGTATCAAATAAATACAATATTGAATTTTAGCAAAAGGTAAGAAAACACCAGCAGACATTACTTTATAAAGAAAGTTTTATTTGTAACCAGCCATGTTAGGAAGAAATATCAATGAAAATCCTAAAACAACAACTGATCTATTTAATGAATTATAAAATGATTGAGCAATGTTAGACCATTAATGTCCTGTCTGTAAAGGAATTGTTAAACCAAAAATTGTAATTGATAGTATAGAACCTATTAGAAATAATGTATTTTTCCATTAAATAATCTTCTATTTAAGATGCCTATTTTCTTATTTACTAATTTCCCAACATAGAATTCCTGTTAATAATCCTACTACATAAGGGGAACATCTTACCAAAGGATTAAAATAGAATAAACTCATAAATTCATAAGAATCAGTACTATTTTAATCAACTACAGGAAATATCCATTTATTTATGTAAATTATAACAAATGCAAAGATATTAGATACTGCCAGTATTATTGTGATTACAGTTATTCCTATTTTCTTAGATTTAATATACAAAAATATTAATAGTGGACAAAATAAAAACATTTGAAAATCATTTGATAAATACCAACCCCAACCAAAGCAGTAATACTAATTTTAAAACCAATTATCAATAAAAATCAAATTATATAAAAAGGTACCATTATAACAATAAGCGGAAGCCTAATAATATTGATTAAAGATTGGACCATACCCTAAAAATGGAAAGACAAACATAAATAGCATCATACATACAAAATAAGAAGGCCATATTCTTATAAATCTATGTAAAATTAATTGAGCATATACTTTAATGTTTAAATTTGTTTTAGATAATTTATCTAGAAGTCCAATTCCCATTAGAAGTCCACCCATCCAAAAGAATCCATCAACTGCATAGAATGCCATAATACTAATAGATGGTATACCAATTTGATGAGCAACAACAATAGTATCTAAAAAATTTTTAATATAGCTAATTCTAATTGAAGCAACATGCCCAATTATTACCATTAAAATTGCTATCACTCTAAATCCATTGAGAAAGGAAAGATTTTATTTCTTCCCTTGGAATGATAAAATCTTTTTTGCATTGTCTATAAAACTAAAACATTTTATATATTATTTATATTTTATATTTGTTTTAGATAACAATATAGATGCAATTATTGTATTACTTATTAATATTATTGCAATCACAATTACAAAATAATTCATAAATGAATGATTAACGAAATTAGGATCATAAAATTATACATCTATAATAGCACTTAAATTTAAATATTCATTAGAAAAGTTATTAATATATTAAATAGTACTATTTTTATGCTAATTCATATATTCTTAAGTACATTAAATAGGAAGACATAATCCCCAAATAAAATTACCTGCAAAAGAAACTATTTACATTGTTAAATATGATTTATTGATTTGTTGACATTTTCTGTAATCTCCTATTTCATTGAAATATTTACCTGAAAGCAGTATTTATTAAATATTTATATTTTCAATTTAGCATTTTTGTTATGTAATAGTTGTTGTAGTATATACATTGATTATCAAAATCAATAATCCAATCATTAATATTAAAATTAATTATTATCATTTATCTAACTATTTCTACACTATAGATTAATTTATATTTTAATGATTTGTTTTATTTTCTTTTATTTATTATTAGATAGTTTTCTTATTAAATATTTTTTCTAAATTTAAGATAGGAGACTAAATAGTGACAGACAAAAAGAAAGCTCCAATACAAATGAAAATAAAAGCATTAATTTAATTTAATAAAATAATATATTGTTGCCAAATAATTGTATTAACTGCTTAATAAAAGAAATAACTTAAGAAACAGTAATGTATCAAATAAGTACAATATTGAATTTTAGCAAAAGGTAAGAAAACTCCAGCAGACATTACTTTATAAAGTAAGTTTTATTTGTAACCAGCCATGTTAGGAAGGAATATCAATGAAAATCCTAAAACAACAACTGATCTATTTAATGAATTATAAAATGATTAAGCAATGTTAGACCATTAATGCCCTGTCTGTAAAGGAATTGTTAAACCAAAAATTGTAATTGATAGTATAGAACCTATTAGAAATAATGTATTTTTCCATTAAATTATCTTCTATTTAAGATGCCTATTTTCTTATTTACTAATTTCCCAACATAGAATTCCTGTTAATAATCCTACTACATAAGGGGAACATCTTACCAAAGGATTAAAATAGAATTAAGTCATAAATTTAAGAGAATTAGGATGATTTACGTTAATTACAGGAAATATCCATTAATTTATATAAACTATAACAAATGCATATATATTGGATATCGCCAATATTAAAACCATAACAAATATTCCTATCTTCTTAGATTTAATATACAAAAATATTAATAGTGGGCAAAATAAGAACATTTGAAAATCATTTGATAAATACCATCCCCAACTAAAACAGTATCTAAAATCATTAGCATTCAGAACCCAATTATCTATAAATAATAAGTTATATAAAAAATGACCATTAGAGCATCCTAGATTTACTTAATCATTATATTGATAAAAAATAGGTCCAGAGCCAAGCAAAGGAAATACATACATATACAGCATTATGCATATAAAATAAGAAGGCCATATTCTCACAAAACGGTGAATAATAATTTGAGCATATACTTTAATGTTTAAATCTGTTTTAGATAATTTATCTAATAATCCTATACCCATAAGTAATCCACCCATCCAAAAGAAACCATCTACTGCGTAGTATGCCATTATACTTATTGTTGGAAATCCTATTTTTTGTGTTAAGTTAACAAAATTTGAAATATTTTTAATATATTTTAACCATACTAAAGAAGTATGTCCTGTTATTACCATTAAAATGGCTATCACTCTAAATCCATTAATAAATGAAAGATTTTATTTCTTTCCTTAAAATGATAAAATCTTTTTTGCATTGTCGAATAAACTAAAGCACTTTACATATTATTTATACTTTATATTTGTTTTATATACTAATATAGATGCAATTATTGTAATACTGAACAATATAGATAATATAACTATTATAAAGTAATTCATAAATTAGTGATTAATTTAATTTGGGTTATGAAAATCTATATTATTAATTAAAGAAATATTCTGATATTCCATAGTCATATTATTAATGTATTAAATAGTTTTATTTTTATTTTAATTCATGTAATTTTAATTGCATTAAATAGGAAGACATAGACCCCAAGCAAAAACTGTTCCTATAGAATAGATTTCCATCATTAAATAAGATTGATTCATAATTTAACATTTTTTATAATCTCCTAGTTCATTAAAATATTTACCTGAATTAAGTAAATCAATCATAGTTATATTATCAAGTTGGCATTATTATTTTATATTTGTAGCAAGAGTATTGACTATCAGAATCAATAAAATATACATTAAATTATAAATAATTAATATTATAAATCTAAATATATACAATAATTTTTCAACATTAAAATCAGCTTTTGAGCAGGGTAGGGGTTGGGGTTGGGGTTGGGGTTGGGGTTGGGGTTGGGGTTGGGGTTGGGGTTGGGGTTGGGGTTGGGGTTGGGGTTGGGGTTGGGTTTTTTGAATATTTTTAAAAATGTAGTAAATTTAAAAACCTTTATTAAAGTCTTAAAATTCTTTAGTCGAATAAGCAGATTTCAAGTAAATATCTCTATTTTAACTTTTCAGATATTGCAGTAAAGTGTAATATTTAATGATAATAGTAGGCAGTATATGTTCAATTTTAATAGGTGTTACTATGCCAGTCTTTTCATACATTTTTGGTGATATCCTAAACAACATTATTAATCCTGACAATCCCACAAGAATGCATGATGCGATAAAATTTTCACTAATGTTGGTTGGTTTAGGTGTATTTTCCTTCACTATGAATTTTATTAGTATTGTTTGTTGGAATAGGATAGGATAAAATCAAGTAAGTAATTTAAGAGTTAAATATTATAGAGCTTTATTAAATCAATAACCTGGTTGGTATGATAAAGCACAAGGCACATAAATGTCAACAACAATGAGTTAAGATTTTGATTCTTTGCAGAGTGCAATGGGATAAAAAAGTAGGCAATTTTTTTCAAATGATTTCATCATCTGTTTTTGGAATAGTTTTAGGATTTTTGAAGGGATATCAATTAGCATTAATCTTACTTGGATTATTTCCATTTTTATTATTAGCTGGAGTATTGACTATGAAAGCTATTAAAATCTTAACTTAAATACAAACAAAAAGTTATGGACCAGCAGGCACTCTCTCATAATAATTATTTACTAATATAAGAACAATAAAAAGTTTAGTAGGATAATCAGTCTAAATAAAAAAATTCAAATAAATAATCTAAACTGGCAAAAATAAAATGTTTTTCAGTTTTTTGATATCAGCTAGCTCATTTGGATTTATTACATTCACATTCTTATGTTCATACGGGATTGGATTTTTTTTTGGATCTGTTTTAATTAGAAATAATGTCATAAATCCTGTCACTGGATCTATTTATACGGCAGGTGATGTTATGGCCATTTTTTTCTGTATTATAATTGGCGCATCAGCATTAGGTCAATCAACTCCCATGATTACAGCATTTGGTAAAGCAAAATCATCAGGAAAAGGATTTTAGGAGTTATTGATAGAAAGTATAAATAATATGGAAAAACTGAAATAGATAAATTTGGAGATATTTAATTCAAAAATGTATGGTTCAATTATCCTGCCAAGCCAGATATATCCATCATCCAAAATATGAATTTAAATGTGAAAAAAGGAGAAGTCACAGCATTTGTTGGGGAGACAGGGTGTGGAAAATCCACTATTGTACAAATTATATTAGGTCTTTATACACCTAATTAAGGGACTCTTCATATTGGTGGAACTAATATTTAATAATTTGATATTTAACTTTA